>NC_051160.1:54578687-54698798 GCF_013339745.2 Dermacentor silvarum | reverse complement strand
GCTAGAAAACGCTTCTGGTCTAAATGAAAAGTAAATTACGAAGTAACAGTCTTCAACGCTAAATTGGACTGACTGTAAAAACATCCTAGACACAATAGAGAAACTACGGGTGCGTGAAATCCACTAGAAATGCTTCTGGTCTGGTTGAAAAGTAAATTACGAAGGTGACATTCTTCAACGCTAAATTCGACTGCATGCCTAAACAATCCCTAGACATATAGAGAGAAACTACAATGTCGTGAGTGCCACTAGAAACGCTTCTGGTCTAGTTGAAAAGTAAATTACCAAATGACATTCTTAAACGTGCAATTTGACTGACTGTATAAAACTATCCTACACACAATAGAGAAACTACGTGTGCGTGACAGCCGCTAGAAACGCTTCTGGTCTAGTTCAAAAGTAAATTACGAAGTGGCATTCTTCAACGCGCAATTGGAGTGACTGCATAAACAATCCCTAGGACACATATAGAGAAACTACGGTTGCGTGAAAGCCACTAGAAACGCTTCTGGTCTAGTTCAAAAGTAAATTACGAAGTGACATGCTTCAACGCGAAATTGGACTGGTTGCATCAACAATCCCTAGACACATATAGTGAAACTACGGTTGCGTGAGAGCCACTAGAAACGCTTCTGGTCTAGTTCAAAAGTAAATTACGAAGTGACATTCTTCAACGAGAAATCGGACAGGATGCATCAACAATCCCTAGACACGTATAGTGAAACTACGGTTGCGTAAGAGCCACTGGAAACGCTTCTGGTCTAGTTCAAAGTAAATTACGAAATGACATTCTTTAACGCTAAATTGGACTGGATGCATCAACAATTCCTAGACACATATAGAGAAACTACGGTCGCGTGAAAGCCACTAGAAACGCTTCTGGTCTAGTTCAAAAGTAAATTACGAAGTGACATTCTTCAACGCGCAATTGGACTGGATGCCTAAACAATCCCTAGACATATATAGAGAAACTACAATGTCGTGAGTGCCACTAGAAACGCTTCTGGTCTAGTTGAAAAGTAAATTACCAAATGACATTCTTCAACGTGCAATTGGACTGACTGTATAAACAATCCCTACACACAATAGAGAAACTACGTGTGCATGACAGCCGCTAGAAACGCTTCTGGTCTAGTTCAAAAGTAAATTACGAAGTGGCATTCTTCAACGCGCAATTTGAGTGACTGCATCAACAATCCCTAGACACATATTGAGAAACTACGGTTGCGTGAAAGCCACTAGAAACGCTTCTGGTCTAGTTCAAAAGTAAATTACTTAGTGACATTCTTCAACGCCAAGTTGAACTGGATGGATCAACAATCCCTAGACACATATAGTGAAACTACAGTTGCGTGAGAGCCACTGGAAACGCTTCTGGTCTAGTTCAAAACTAAATTACGAAGAGACATTCTTCAACGCTAAATTGGACTGACTGTATAAACAATCCCTAGACACAATAGAGAAACTACGGGTGCATGACAGCCACTAGAAACGCTTCTGGTATTGTTCGAAAGTAAATTACGAAGTGAAATTGTTCAACGGGCAATTGGACTGCATGCATAAACAATCCCTAAACACATATAGAGAATGTACTGGTGCGTGAGAGCCACTAGAAGCGCTTCTGGTCTAGTTCAAAAGTAAATTACGAAGGGACATTCTTCAACGCGAAATTGGATGGGATGCATCTACAATCACACATGTATATATATACACATAGAGAGAAACTACGGTTGCGTGAGAGCCACTGGAAACGCTTCTGGTATTGTTCAAAAGTAAATTACGAAGTGACATTCTTCAACGAGAAATCGGACAGGATGCATCAACAATCCCTAGACACTAAACTACGGTTGCGTGAGAGCCACTGGAAACGCTTCTGGTCTAGTTCAAAAGTAAATTACGAAATGACATTCTTTAACGCTAAATTGCACTGGATGCATCAACAATTCCTAGACACATATAGAGAAACTACGGTCGCGTGAAAGCCACTAGAAACGCTTCTGGTCTAGTTCAAAAGTAAATTACGAAGTGACATGCTTCAACGCGAAATTGGACTGGATGCATCAACAATCCCTAGACACATATAGTGAAACTACGGTTGCGTGAGAGCCACTGGAAATGCTTCTGGTATTGTTCAAAAGTAAATTACAAAGTGACATTCTTCAACGCGCAATTGGACTGGATGCATCAACAATTCCTAGACACATATAGAGAAACTACGGTCGCGTGAAAGCCAGTAGAAACGCTTCTGGTCTAGTTCAAAAGTAAATTACGAAGTGACATGCTTCAACGCGAAATTGGACTGGATGCATCAACAATCCCTAGACACATATAGTGAAACTACGGTTGCGTGAGAGCCACTGGAAACGCTTCTGGTCTAGTTCAAAAGTAAATTACGAAATGACATTCTTTAACCCTAAATTGGACTGCATGCCTAAACAATCCCTAGACATATATAGAGAAACTACAATGTCGTGAGTGCCACTAGAAACGCTTCTGGTCTAGATGAAAAGTAAATTACCAAATGACATTCTTCAACGTGCAATTGGACTGACTGTATAAACAATCCCTACACACAATAGAGAAACTACGTGTGCGTGACAGCCGCTAGAAACGCTTCTGGTCTAGTTCAAAAGTAAATTACGAAGTGGCATTCTTCAACGCGCAATTGGACTGGATGCATCAACAATCCCTAGACACATATAGAGAAACTACGGTTGCGTGAGAGCCACTGGAAACGCTTCTCGTATTGTTCAAAAGTAAATTACGAAGTGACATTTTTCAACGTTCAGTTGGATTGACTGCATTGCAATCCATAGACACATATAGAGAAACTATGGTTGCGTGAGAGCAACTAGAAGCGCTTCTGGTCTTGTTCAAAAGTAAATTACGATGTGACATTCTTCAACGCACAATTTGACTGGATGCATAACCAATCCCTAGACACATATAGAGAAACTAGAATTGCGTGAGAGCCACTAGAAACGCTTCTGGTCTAGTTCAAAAGTAAATTACGAAGTGAAATCCTTCAACGCGCAATTGGACTGGATTCATAAACAATCCCTAGACACATATAGAGAAACTACTATTGCGTGAGAGCCGCTAGAAACGCTTCTGGTCTAAATGAAAAGTAAATTACGAAGTGACATTCTTCAACGCTAAATTGGACTGACTGTAAAAACAATCCCTAGACACAATAGAGAAACTACGGGTGTGTGAAATCTACTAGAAATGCTTCTGGTCTGGTTGAAATGTAAATTACGATGTTACATTCTTCAACGCTAAATTGGACTGCATGCCTAAACAATCCCTAGACATATATAGAGAAACTACAATGTCGTGAGTGCCACTAGAAACGCTTCTGGTCTAGTTGAAAAGTAAATTACCAAATGATATTCTTCAACGTGCAATTGGACTGACTGTATAAACAATCCGTACACACAATAGAGAAACTACGTGTGCGTGACAGCCGCTAGAAACGCTTCTGGTCTAGTTCAAAAGTAAATTACGAAGTGGCATTCTTCAACGCGCATTTGGACGGAATGCATAAACAATCCCAAGACACATATAGAGAAACTACTATTGCGTGAGAGCCGCTAGAAACGCTTCTGGTCTAAATGAAAAGTAAATTACGAAGTGACATTCTTCAACGCTAAATTGGACTGACTGTAAAAACCATCCCTAGACACAATAGAGAAACTACGGGTGCGTGAAATCCACTAGAAATGCTTCTGGTCTGGTTGAAAAGTAAATTACGAAGTGACATTCTTCAACGCTAAATTGGACTGCATGCCTAAACAATCCCTAGACATATATAGAGAAACTACAATGTCGTGAGTGCCACTAGAAACGCTTCTGGTCTAGCTGAAAAGTAAATTACCAAATGACATTCTTCAACGTGCAATTGGACTGACTGTATAAACAATCCCTACACACAATAGAGAAACTACGTGTGCGTGACAGCCGCTAGAAACGCTTCTGGTCTAGTTCAAAAGTAAATTACGAAGTGGCATTCTTCAACGCGCAATTGGAGTGACTGCATAAACAATCCCTAGACACATATAGAGAAACTACGGTTGCGTGAAAGCCACTGGAAACGCTTCTGGTATTGTTCAAAAGTAAATTACGAAGTGACATTTTTCAACGTGCAGTTGGATTGACTGAATAAACAATCCATAGACACAGATAGAGAAACTATGGTTACGTGAGAGCCACTAGAAACATTCTGGTCTAGTTGAAAAGTAAATTACGAAGTGACATTCTTCAACGCTAAATTGAACTGTCTGTATAAACAATCCCTAGACAAAATAGAGAAACTACGGGTGCGTGGGAGCCACTAGAAGGGCTTCTGGCCTAGTTCAAAAGTAAATTACGAAGTGAATCTCTTCAACGCGCAATTGGACTGGATGCATAAACAATCCCTAGACACATATAGAAAACTACGGGTGCGTGAGAGCCACTAGAAGCGCTTCTGGTCTTGTTCAAAAGTAAATTACGATGTGACATTCTTCAACGCACAATTTGACTGGATGCATAACCAATCCCTAGACACATATAGAGAAACTAGAATTGCGTGAGAGCCACTAGAAACGCTTCTGGTCTAGTTCAAAAGTAAATTACGAAGTGAAATCCTTCAACGCGCAATTGGACTGGATTAATAAACAATCCCTAGACACATATAGAGAAACTACTATTGCGTGAGAGCCGCTAGAAACGCTTCTGGTCTAAATGAAAAGTAAATTACGAAGTGACATTCTTCAACGCTAAATTGGACTGACTGTAAAAACAATCCCTAGACACAATAGAGAAACTACGGGTGCGTGAAATCCACTAGAAATGCTTCTGGTCTGGTTGAAAAGTAAATCACGAAGTGACATTCTTCAACGCTAAATTGGACTGCATGCCTAAACAATCCCTAGACATATATAGAGAAACTACAATGTCGTGAGTGCCACTAGAAACGCTTCTGGTCTAGCTGAAAAGTAAATTACCAAATGACATTCTTCAACGTGCAATTGGACTGACTGTACAAACAATCCCTACACACAATAGAGAAACTACGTGTGCGTGACAGCCGCTAGAAACGCTTCTGGTCTAGTTCAAAAGTAAATTACGAAGTGGCATTCTTCAACGCGCAATTGGAGTGACTGCATAAACAATTCCTAGACACATATAGAGAAACTACGGTTGCGTGAAAGCCACTAGAAACGCTTCTGGTCTAGTTCAAAAGTAAATTACGAAGTGACATTCTTCAACGAGAAATCGGACAGGATGCATCAACAATCCCTAGACACTAAACTACGGTTGCGTGAGAGCCACTGGAAACGCTTCTGGTCTAGTTCAAAAGTAAATTACGAAATGACATTCTTTAACGCTAAATTGCACTGGATGCATCAACAATTCCTAGACACATATAGAGAAACTACGGTCGCGTGAAAGCCACTAGAAACGCTTCTGGTCTAGTTCAAAAGTAAATTACGAAGTGACATGCTTCAACGCGAAATTGGACTGGATGCATCAACAATCCCTAGACACATATAGTGAAACTACGGTTGCGTGAGAGCCACTGGAAACGCTTCTGGTATTGTTCAAAAGTAAATTACAAAGTGACATTCTTCAACGCGCAATTGGACTGGATGCATCAACAATTCCTAGACACATATAGAGAAACTACGGTCGCGTGAAAGCCACTAGAAACGCTTCTGGTCTAGTTCAAAAGTAAATTACGAAGTGACATGCTTCAACGCGAAATTGGACTGGATGCATCAACAATCCCTAGACACATATAGTGAAACTACGGTTGCGTGAGAGCCACTGGAAACGCTTCTGGTCTAGTTCAAAAGTAAATTACGAAATGACATTCTTTAACCCTAAATTGGACTGCATGCCTAAACAATCTCTAGACATATATAGAGAAACTACAATGTCGTGAGTGCCACTAGAAACGCTTCTGGTCTAGTTGAAAAGTAAATTACCAAATGACATTCTTCAACGTGCAATTGGACTGACTGTATAAACAATCCCTACACACAATAAACTACGTGTGCGTGACAGCCGCTAGAAACGCTTCTGGTCTAGTTCAAAAGTAAATTACGAAGTGGCATTCTTCAACGCCCATTTGGACGGAATGCATAAACAATCCCAAGACACATATAGAGAAACTACTATTGCGTGAGAGCCGCTAGAAACGCTTCTGGTCTAAATGAAAAGTAAATTACGAAGTGACATTCTTCAACGCTAAATTGGACTGACTGTAAAAACCATCCCTAGACACAATAGAGAAACTACGGGCGCGTGAAATCCACTAGAAATGCTTCTGGTCTGGTTGAAAAGTAAATTACGAAGTGACATTCTTCAACGCTAAATTGGACTGCATGCCTAAACAATCCCTAGACATATATAGAGAAACTACAATGTCGTGAGTGCCACTAGAAACGCTTCTGGTCTAGCTGAAAAGTAAATTACCAAATGACATTCTTCAACGTGCAATTGGACTGACTGTATAAACAATCCCTACACACAATAGAGAAACTACGTGTGCGTGACAGCCGCTAGAAACGCTTCTGGTCTAGTTCAAAAGTAAATTACGAAGTGGCATTCTTCAACGCGCAATTGGAGTGACTGCATAAACAATCCCTAGACACATATAGAGAAACTACGGTTGCGTGAAAGCCACTGGAAACGCTTCTGGTATTGTTCAAAAGTAAATTACGAAGTGACATTTTTCAACGTGCAGTTGGATTGACTGAATAAACAATCCATAGACACAGATAGAGAAACTATGGTTACGTGAGAGCCACTAGAAACATTCTGGTCTAGTTGAAAAGTAAATTACGAAGTGACATTCTTCAACGCTAAATTGAACTGTCTGTATAAACAATCCCTAGACACAATAGAGAAACTACGGGTGCGTGAGAGCCACTAGAAGGGCTTCTGGCCTAGTTCAAAACTAAATTACGAAGTGAATCTCTTCAACGCGCAATTGGACTGGATGCATAAACAATCCCTAGACACATATAGAAAACTACGGGTGCGTGAGAGCCACTAGAAGCGCTTCTGGTCTAGTTCAAAAGTAAATTGCGATGTGACATTCTTCAACGCACAATTGGACTGGATGCATAACCAATCCCTAGACACATATAGAGAAACTAGAATTGCGTGAGAGCCACTAGAAACGCTTCTGGTCTAGTTCAAAAGTAAATTACGAAGTGAAATCCTTCAACGCGCAATTGGACTGGATTCATAAACAATCCCTAGACACATATAGAGAAACTACGGTTGCGTGAGAGCCACTGGAAACGCTTCTCGTATTGTTCAAAAGTAAATTACGAAGTGACATTTTTCAACGTTCAGTTGGATTGACTGCATAAGCAATCCATAGACACATATAGAGAAACTATGGTTGCGTGAAAGCAACTAGAAGCGCTTCTGGTCTTGTTCAAAAGTAAATTACGATGTGACATTCTTCAACGCACAATTTGACTGGATGCATAACCAATCCCTAGACACATATAGAGAAACTACGGGTGCGTGAGAGCCACTAGAAGGGCTTCTGGCCTAGTTCAAAAGTAAATTACGAAGTGAATCTCTTCAACGCGCAATTGGACTGGATGCATAAACAATCCCTAGACACATATAGAAAACTACGGGTGCGTGAGAGCCACTAGAAGCGCTTCTGGTCTAGTTCAAAAGTAAATTGCGATGTGACATTCTTCAACGCACAATTGGACTGACTGTATAAACAATCCCTACACACAATAGAGAAACTACGTGTGCGTGACAGCCGCTAGAAACGCTTCTGGTCTAGTTCAAAAGTAAATTACGAAGTGGCATTCTTCAACGCGCAATTGGACTGGATGCATCAACAATCCCTAGACACATATAGAGAAACTACGGTTGCGTGAGAGCCACTGGAAACGCTTCTCGTATTGTTCAAAAGTAAATTACGAAGTGACATTTTTCAACGTTCAGTTGGATTGACTGCATAAGCAATCCATAGACACATATAGAGAAACTATGGTTGCGTGAAAGCAACTAGAAGCGCTTCTGGTCTTGTTCAAAAGTAAATTACGATGTGACATTCTTCAACGCACAATTTGACTGGATGCATAACCAATCCCTAGACACATATAGAGAAACTAGAATTGCGTGAGAGCCACTAGAAACGCTTCTGGTCTAGTCCAAAAGTAAATTACGAAGTGAAATCCTTCAACGCGCAATTGGACTGGATTCATAAACAATCCCTAGACACATATAGAGAAACTACTATTGCGTGAGAGCCGCTAGAAACGCTTCTGGTCTAAATGAAAAGTAAATTACGAAGTGACATTCTTCAACGCTAAATTGGACTGACTGTAAAAACAATCCCTAGTACACAATAGAGAAACTACGGGTGTGTGAAATCTACTAGAAATGCTTCTGGTCTGGTTGAAAAGTAAATTACGATGTTACATTCTTCAACGCTAAATTGGACTGCATGCCTAAACAATCCCTAGACATATATAGAGAAACTACAATGTCGTGAGTGCCACTAGAAACGCTTCTGGTCTAGTTTAAAAGTAAATTACCAAATGACATTCTTCAACGTGCAATTGGACTGACTGTATAAACAATCCGTACACACAATAGAGAAACTACGTGTGCGTGACAGCCGCTAGAAACGCTTCTGGTCTAGTTCAAAAGTAAATTACGAAGTGGCATTCTTCAACGCGCATTTGGACGGAATGCATAAACAATCCCAAGACACATATAGAGAAACTACTATTGCGTGAGAGCCGCTAGAAACGCTTCTGGTCTAAATGAAAAGTAAATTACGAAGTGACATTCTTCAACGCTAAATTGGACTGACTGTAAAAACCATCCCTAGACACAATAGAGAAACTACGGGTGCGTGAAATCCACTAGAAATGCTTCTGGTCTGGTTGAAAAGTAAATTACGAAGTGACATTCTTCAACGCTAAATTGGACTGCATGCCTAAACAATCCCTAGACATATATAGAGAAACTACAATGTCGTGAGTGCCACTAGAAACGCTTCTGGTCTAGCTGAAAAGTAAATTACCAAATGACATTCTTCAACGTGCAATTGGACTGACTGTATAAACAATCCCTACACACAATAGAGAAACTACGTGTGCGTGACAGCCGCTAGAAACGCTTCTGGTCTAGTTCAAAAGTAAATTACGAAGTGGCATTCTTCAACGCGCAATTGGAGTGACTGCATAAACAATCCCTAGACACATATAGAGAAACTACGGTTGCGTGAAAGCCACTAGAAACGCTTCTGGTCTAGTTCAAAAGTAAATTACGAAGTGACATTCTTCAACGAGAAATCGGACAGGATGCATCAACAATCCCTAGACACTAAACTACGGTTGCGTGAGAGCCACTGGATACGCTTCTGGTCTAGTTCAAAAGTAAATTACGAAATGACATTCTTTAACGCTAAATTGCACTGGATGCATCAACAATTCCTAGACACATATAGAGAAACTACGGTCGCGTGAAAGCCACTAGAAACGCTTCTGGTCTAGTTCAAAAGTAAATTACGAAGTGACATGCTTCAACGCGAAATTGGACTGGATGCATCAACAATCCCTAGACACATATAGTGAAACTACGGTTGCGTGAGAGCCAGTGGAAACGCTTCTGGTATTGTTCAAAAGTAAATTACAAAGTGACATTCTTCAACGCGCAATTGGACTGGATGCATCAACAATTCCTAGACACATATAGAGAAACTACGGTCGCGTGAAAGCCACTAGAAACGCTTCTGGTCTAGTTCAAAAGTAAATTACGAAGTGACATGCTTCAACGCGAAATTGGACTGGATGCATCAACAATCCCTAGACACATATAGTGAAACTACGGTTGCGTGAGAGCCACTGGAAACGCTTCTGGTCTAGTTCAAAAGTAAATTACGAAATGACATTCTTTAACCCTAAATTGGACTGCATGCCTAAACAATCCCTAGACATATATAGAGAAACTACAATGTCGTGAGTGCCACTAGAAACGCTTCTGGTCTAGTTGAAAAGTAAATTACCAAATGACATTCTTCAACGTGCAATTGGACTGACTGTATAAACAATCCCTACACACAATAGAGAAACTACGTGTGCGTGACAGCCGCTAGAAACGCTTCTGGTCTAGTTCAAAAGTAAATTACGAAGTGGCATTCTTCAACGCCCATTTGGACGGAATGCATAAACAATCCCAAGACACATATAGAGAAACTACTATTGCGTGAGAGCCGCTAGAAACGCTTCTGGTCTAAATGAAAAGTAAATTACGAAGTGACATTCTTCAACGCTAAATTGGACTGACTGTAAAAACCATCCCTAGACACAATAGAGAAACTACGGGTGCGTGAAATCCACTAGAAATGCTTCTGGTCTGGTTGAAAAGTAAATTACGAAGTGACATTCTTCAACGCTAAATTGGACTGCATGCCTAAACAATCCCTAGACATATATAGAGAAACTACAATGTCGTGAGTGCCACTAGAAACGCTTCTGGTCTAGCTGAAAAGTAAATTACCAAATGACATTCTTCAACGTGCAATTGGACTGACTGTATAAACAATCCCTACACACAAAGAGAAACTACGTGTGCGTGACAGCCGCTAGAAACGCTTCTGGTCTAGTTCAAAAGTAAATTACGAAGTGGCATTCTTCAACGCGCAATTGGCGTGACTGCATAAACAATCCCTAGACACATATAGAGAAACTACGGTTGCGTGAAAGCCACTAGAAACGCTTCTGGTCTAGTTCAAAAGTAAATTACGAAGTGACATTCTTCAACGAGAAATCGGACAGGATGCATCAACAATCCCTAGACACTAAACTACGGTTGCGTGAGACCCACTGGAAACGCTTCTGGTCTAGTTGAAAAGTAAATTACGAAATGACATTCTTTAACGCTAAATTGCACTGGATGCATCAACAATTCCTAGACACATATAGAGAAACTACGGTCGCGTGAAAGCCACTAGAAACGCTTCTGGTCTAGTTCAAAAGTAAATTACGAAGTGACATGCTTCAACGCGAAATTGGACTGGATGCATCAACAATCCCTAGACACATATAGTGAAACTACGGTTGCGTGAGAGCCACTGGAAACGCTTCTGGTATTGTTCAAAAGTAAATTACAAAGTGACATTTTTCAACGCGCAATTGGACTGGATGCATCAACAATCCCTAGACACATATAGTGAAACTACGGTTGCGTGAGAGCCACTGGAAACGCTTCTGGTCTAGTTCAAAAGTAAATTACGAAATGACATTCTTTAACGCTAAATTGGACTGGATGCATCAACAATTCCTAGACACATATAGAGAAACTACGGTCGCGTGAAAGCCACTAGAAACGCTTCTGGTCTAGTTCAAAAGTAAATTACGAAGTGACATGCTTCAACGCGAAATTGGACTGGATGCATCAACAATCCCTAGACACATATAGTGAAACTACGGTTGCGTGAGAGCCACTGGAAACGCTTCTGGTCTAGTTCAAAAGTAAATTACGAAATGACATTCTTTAACCCTAAATTGGACTGCATGCCTAAACAATCCCTAGACATATATAGAGAAACTACAATGTCGTGAGTGCCACTAGAAACGCTTCTGGTCTAGTTGAAAAGTAAATTACCAAATGACATTCTTCAACGTGCAATTGGACTGACTGTATAAACAATCCCTACACACAATAGAGAAACTACGTGTGCGTGACAGCCGCTAGAAACGCTTCTGGTCTAGTTCAAAAGTAAATTACGAAGTGGCATTCTTCAACGCGCAATTTGAGTGACTGCATCAACAATCCCTAGACACATATTGAGAAACTACGGTTGCGTGAAAGCCACTAGAAACGCTTCTGGTCTAGTTCAAAAGTAAATTACTTAGTGACATTCTTCAACGCCAAGTTGAACTGGATGCATCAACAATCCCTAGACACATATAGTGAAACTACAGTTGCGTGAGAGCCACTGGAAACGCTTCTGGTCTAGTTCAAAACTAAATTACGAAGTGACATTCTTCAACGCTAAATTAGACTGACTGTATAAACAATCCCTAGACACAATAGAGAAACTACGGGTGCATGACAGCCACTAGAAACGCTTCTGGTATTGTTCGAAAGTAAGTTACGAAGTGAAATTGTTCAACGGGCAATGGGACTGCATGCATAAACAATCCCTAAACACATATAGAGAAAGTACTGGTGCGTGAGAGCCACTAGAAGCGCTTCTGGTCTAGTTCAAAAGTAAATTACGAAGGGACATTCTTCAACGCGAAATTGGATGGGATGCATCTACAATCACACATATATATATACACATAGAGAGAAACTACGGTTGCGTGAGAGCCACTGGAAACGCTTCTGGTATTGTTCAAAAGTAAATTACGAAGTGACATTTTTCAACGTGCAGTTGGATTGACTGAATAAACAATCCATAGACACAGATAGAGAAACTACGGTTGCGTGAGAGCCACTGGAAACGCTTCTGGTATTGTTCAAAAGTAAATTACGAAGTGACATTTTTCAACGTGCAGTTGGATTGACTGAATAAACAATCCATAGACACAGATAGAGAAACTATGGTTACGTGAGAGCCACTAGAAACATTCTGGTCTAGTTGAAAAGTAAATTACGAAGTGACATTCTTCAACGATAAATTGAACTGTCTGTATAAACAATCCCTAGACACAATAGAGAAACTACGGGTGCGTGAGAGCCACTAGAAGGGCTTCTGGCCTAGTTCAAAAGTAAATTACGAAGTGAATCTCTTCAACGCGCAATTGGACTGGATGCATAAACAATCCCTAGACACATATAGAAAACTACGGGTGCGTGAGAGCCACTAGAAGCGCTTCTGGTCTAGTTCAAAAGTAAATTGCGATGTGACATTCTTCAACGCACAATTGGACTGGATGCATAACCAATCCCTAGACACATATAGAGAAACTAGAATTGCGTGCGAGCCACTAGAAACGCTTCTGGTCTAGTTCAAAAGTAAATTACGAAGTGAAATCCTTCAACGCGCAATTGGACTGGATTCATAAACAATCCCTAGAGACATATAGAGAAACTACTATTGCGTGAGAGCCGCTAGAAACGCTTCGGGTCTAAATGAAAAGTAAATTACGAAGTGACATTCTTCAACGCTAAATTGGACTGACTGTAAAAACAATCCCTAGACACAATAGAGAAACTACGGGTGTGTGAAATCTACTAGAAATGCTTCTGGTCTGGTTGAAAAGTAAATTACGATGTTACATTCTTCAACGCTAAATTGGACTGCATGCCTAAACAATCCCTAGACATATAGAGAAACTACAATGTCGTGAGTGCCACTAGAAACGCTTCTGGTCTAGTTGAAAAGTAAATTACCAAATGACATTCTTCAACGTGCAATTGGACTGACTGTATAAACAATCCGTACACACAATAGAGAAACTACGTGTGCGTGACAGCCGCTAGAAACGCTTCTGGTCTAGTTCAAAAGTAAATTACGAAGTGGCATTCTTCAACGCGCAATTGGACGGAATGCATAAACAATCCCAAGACACATATAGAGAAACTACTATTGCGTGAGAGCCGCTAGAAACGCTTCTGGTCTAAATGAAAAGTAAATTACGAAGTGACATTCTTCAACGCTAAATTGGACTGACTGTAAAAACCATCCCTAGACACAATAGAGAAACTACGGGTGCGTGAAATCCACTAGAAATGCTTCTGGTCTGGTTGAAAAGTAAATTACGAAGTGACATTCTTCAACGCTAAATTGGACTGCATGCCTAAACAATCCCTAGACATATATAGAGAAACTACAATGTCGTGAGTGCCACTAGAAACGCTTCTGGTCTAGCTGAAAAGTAAATTACCAAATGACATTCTTCAACGTGCACCCCGCAGGGGCGTCTGCGTGAGCAGGCGTTTGGTGAGTTGCGTCACCACGTACCCGAGCACACGAGGGTTGGACCTTCCCACGCTTAACCGTGCGTGGCTTAGCCGTGTCCGGGGAAAAGGGGATCCTGGGGGTTGAGCCAATGCTGAGTGCTTGGACCTTTATGGCCCCTCGGCGGAGGCAACACACCCCTTTGGCCTCGGCTTCACGTAGACGGCACCCCCGGGCTGACCCACCCGGGGGAAATCGGTAGTTGCCTCTTCCTGTCCCCCTCTCCAATCTGCGTCTTTCCCTCTTTCTTTCAATCTTTCCTGTCTTCTCCTCTCTTCTATTTACTTCCGACTTTCCAGGCAGCGAGGGTTAACCTTGTGTGGTACAACCAACCTTGGCTGTACATATTTGGTTATAGCGGGAACGTACAGCTGGCGTCTGCATGACTTGCTTCCTATATGTCCTGCGGCGTCCCCTTGTTGGGCTCCATGGTGGGCGGCTGGCGTTTCTGCCGAAATTTAGATATACCTATGGATCGTGCTTTCCCCGAAACTCCCTGATCGCCCCCAGAAACGGGGGCGCACCGAAGATGTCTTCAAGTTTTTTGGCCACCAAATAGAGAATTTCCCGCGCTACCATGTAGTACACAGTGAAAGACCAGAGAAGACTGTGAGGATTATCTCACCGTTCCTCGTTTCCAAATGTATGACAGAAGCTATAGGCCCTAGGCTACAAAGCAACTAAGTTGGCCAGCGGTGACCTCCTCTTGGAGCTCCGCGACAAAAAACAATATGAAAAGCTGCCTAAACTAGTCTCTTTCGGACAAATCCCAGTTACGGTCACCCCACACCGTACCATGAACACCATCCGTGGTGTAATCTCAGACGATGACATGATGGAGCTCACTGAGGAAGAACTTTTGGAAGGACTCAAAGAACAGAACGTGGTTAGCGTAAAGCGAATTAAGATGAGGCGCGATGGAAAGGAAATTCAAACGAAACATGTTATTCTTACCTTTGGTTCTAGTGTGCTACCCGAGACCATTGAGGCCGGGTATGTCAAGATCCGTGTCAGGCCATACGTGCCTAACCCGCTCCGATGTTTTAAGTGCCAGCGATTCGGGCACAGTTCACAGAACTGCCAAGGCCGTCAGACTTGTGCAAAATGCAGTGCCAATGAACACCTTTCTGAAACATGTCAAAACACTCTCCACTGCGTGAACTGTGATGGGGAGCACGCCGCATATTCACGGTCCTGCCCATCCTGGAAGAAGGAAAAGGAAATCGTCACCATCAAAGTCAAAGAAAATATTTCGTTCAAAGAGGCACGCAGGCGGGTGTCATACCTGCCAAAGAACACCTTTGCCGAAGTGGCGCGTCAGGGGGCAGCGTCGCAACGGCTTCCGGCGGCTGTCCGGCCCACACACAGTGAGCCGGCAGTGACGCCATCCGCCCCCTCGGCGGCTGCAGCTAGCGCTGCTCCGCCAATTCACAAGGGGCCATCGACCTCCGGGCTGGTGGCCTCCAGGGCCTCGTCCCTCGAGGCGAGGCCCTTCTCGTCAAACCAACCGCTCGCAAGAGCGCGTGTCCAGCGCCTCACAAGAGGCGATGGACACAACAACCGGCCAGACGGCGCCACCAGCGCCTCAGGAGCGGCGAGAATCTCGCGATCGCTCCAAAAAAGAAAAAGCCCGCATCACAGGGCCCGACAAGGGCTCTGTAGCTTAAGTTAGTCTCCTATACACACAGCACAAAAAACACTTTCAACATGAATACACAAATAATACAGTGGAACGTCAGAGGACTCCTGCACAACCTCGATGACGTCAAAGAAATCCTACACAAGTTTAATCCGAAGGTGCTGTGTGTTCAGGAGACACACCTTAAACCTACACAATCAAACTTTCTCCGGCAATACGCCATTTTTCGTAAAGACCGCGATGACACAGTCGTGTCTTCCGGTGGTGTGGCTATTGTAGTCGATAGAGGTATTGCCTGCCGGGAATTAAAACTTCGTACGCCCCTAGAGGCAGTTGCTGTCCGAGGGGTGTTGTTTGACAAGCTGATCACTATCAGCTCTATATACATCCCTCCCAATTATCAACTACATAAAACTGAATTTCAAAACTACATAAATGAACTTCCAGAGCCATACATAGTTCTCGGAGATTTCAATGCACATAACACCTTGTGGGGAGACTCGCGTTGTGATGGAAGAGGTCGCCTAATTGAAAACTTCCTTTTTTCCTCGGGAGCATGTTTACTTAATAAGAAAGGGCCAACGTACTACAGCGTGGCGCATAATTCATACTCCTCCATAGATTTGAGTATCGTGTCGAGTACACTAATTCCGTACCTGCAGTGGTCCGTTCTGAAGAACCCCTTTGGGAGCGACCACTTTCCAATTATACTAAGCTTAACAAAACAAGATGGTTGCTCGCCACATGTTCCCCGATGGAAGGTTAACTCTGCTAACTGGCAACTTTTTAAAGAAATAACATATTTAGGCCGGGATGACATTGCCTCTCTTAACATAGACGATGCTGTGGCGTATATAACACGTTTTATCACTGACGCTGCAGAAAGGTGCATACAACAAACTAATGGACTAGCTAATAAGCGTCGCCTGCCTTGGTGGAACGAGGAATGCCAAAAAGCACGTAAAAAGCAAAACAAGGCCTGGGGATTGTTTCGCAACTCCCCAACAGCCGAAAACTTGATTAATTTTAAACAAGCAAAATCGCAGGGCAGGAGAACGCGCAGACGTGCTAAAAGAGAGAGCTGGGAAAAGTACATCTCCAGCATAAACTCGTATACAGATGAAACGAAAGTCTGGAATAGGGTAAATAAATTAATAGGTCGGGAGTCACATCCCCTACCCTTAGTAAATAGCCAAGGTGATAGCCTGGAAGACCAGGCGGATAGTCTAGGCAAACACTTCGAATATGTATCGAGTGAATCGCACTATACACAATCTTTCCTGAAGTTCAAAGAACGCGAAGAGCGGCAGCCCCTTAATCGCAAAGGTTCATCAAATGAGGCTTACAATCAACCATTTAGCTTAGCCGAACTTAAAGCATCTCTCGCTTGTTGTAACAACTCGGCGCCAGGTGGCGATCGTATCATGTATGAAATGGTTAGATACCTACACCCTGAAACACTGAAAACACTCTTATCTCTGTTTAATGCCATGTGGGCGGCTGGGTGTATCCCGTCCTCATGGAAAGAAGCCATAGTCATCCCTATACTTAAACAAGGCAAAGACCCGTCCTTAGCCAGCAGCTACAGGCCAATAGCTCTAACAAGCTGCTTCTGCAAGCTGTATGAAAAATGATAAGCCGGCGTTTAATCAGTTTCTTAGAAAATAACAAAATACTAGACCCCTTCCAGTGTGGCTTCCGAGAAGGTAGGTCGACAATAGACCACCTTGTTCGCATCGAGGCAAACATCAGAGATGCATTTATTCATAAACAGTTTTTACTTTCTGTATTTATAGATTTAGAGAAAGCGTACGACACGACATGGCGCTTCGGAATTCTGCGAGATCTTTCTGCGATGGGGGTGCGCGGAAATATGTTAAACACAGTCGAAAGCTACTTGTCTAACCGCACGTTTCGCGTAAGAGTGGGCAATGCTTTATCTAGAACATTCACCCAGGAGGCTGGCGTGCCGCAAGGGGGTGTACTTAGTTGCACACTCTTCATTGTAAAAATGAACTCCCTGCATACAGTGATTCCACGCAGCATGTTTTATTCTGTGTACGTCGATGATGTGCAGATAGGTTTCAAATCATGTAACATCGCTATCTGTGAACGACAGGTGCAGCTTGGATTAAACAAATTGTCTAAATGGGCGGATGTAAATGGGTTCAAAATAAACGCACAGAAAAGTACATGCATACTCTTCTCAAACAAAAGAGGTGTGACACCGGTACCAAATCTCACGATCAATCGAGAGGAACTATCCGTGAGCAGTGAACACAAATTCCTGGGCATAATTCTGGACTCTAAGCTTACCTTCATCCCCCATCTTAAATATCTGAAGACAAAGTGTTTGAAGACTATGAACCTTTTAAAAATTCTCTCGCACACAACATGGGGTAGTGATCGAAAATGCCTCCTAAACTTGTACAACAGTCTTGTCCGCTCGCGCCTTGATTACGGAGCTATAGTTTATAACTCCGCAACGCCAAGTGCATTAAAAATACTAGACCCCATTCACCATTTAGGTATCCGCCTCGCGACCGGTGCTTTCCGAACAAGCCCGATCCAGAGTCTCTATGTAGAGTCGAACCAGTGGTCACTCCATCTGCAGCGTTCATATAGCAGTTTCGTATATTTTTTGACAGTACAAGCAAACAACGAACATCCTTCTTATTCCACCACAAACGATATGACCGCCGCTGCACTCTTCCATAACCGACCTGCAGCGAGGAAACTGTTTTCTTTACGTGTAAGGAATCTTAGTGAGCAAATGGGTGTTCCAGTGCTTGAACATCGTCCTATGGCTCCTGCTAAATTGTTACCGCCGTGGCAGTGGCAGATCATAGAGTGCGACACATCGTTCGTAGAGGTCACAAAAGACGCTCCAGAGGCGCGCATTAAAATACATTTCCTAGAGCTTCAATCCAAGTACTCGTGTACAGAGTTTTACACGGACGCTTCTAGGTCACATGCCGGGGTTTATTATGCAGCCGTCGGCCCATCTTTTTCGGAATCCGGTGTGCTCCACCCGGAAACAAGTATCTTTACGGCTGAGGCCTATGCACTATTGTCAACTGTGAAGCATATAACGAAAACAAAACTTCAAAAAACAGTTATATTTACAGACTCTCTAAGCGTTGTGAAAGCCCTGATGTCACTTGGCAAACACAAAAATCCTGTACTCATTGAGCTCTATTCCACTCTATGCAGAGCGTATATATCCTACCAGCATGTCATTATATGCTGGGTGCCGGGCCATAGAGGCATTGAGGGTAATGTGCGAGCTGATCAAATGGCCACATCAGTTGCATTGCACACTTGTAGTCCTACAGTAGCTGTTCCTGCAACAGACTTGAAGCCTTTCTTGCGAAAGAAGCTACGAAGCCACTGGCAACGCTTGTGGGACGCTGAAACAAATAATAAACTTCACATGATTAAACCACAGTTAGGTTTCTGGCCCTCAGCTACGAAAACACGACGAATTGATGTCCTATTCTGTCGTCTCAGAATAGGACACACGTACGGCACCCACAATTTTTTGCTCACTGGTGATGAACCACCAACCTGTGGTAGATGTGGTGAGAGGCTGACCGTCCTCCATGTCCTCGTGGAGTGTCGTGAAGCCGAAGCCGAGAGAAGGAAACATTTTCCTGTAGCATACCGCTACAATATCCCTCTGCATCCCATGCTGTTTATTGGTGAAGAACCGCTTTTTAATGCCAAAGCAGTCCTCGATTTTTTTAATGATGTTGTGCTACATGTTATTAGCCCAATAAGTTCGTAGCGCATCCTCTCTCCAGAGGATGTTGCTGTGATAGTTTTTTATAGCACATGCCTCCAGGCCCTTGTGGTTCAAGGGCTCTGTTTAGGTAGTAGTGCTTCTTGCCAATTACTGTATCTTAAATATTTTAAATGTATAATTCTTCTTTCTGAATGCATTCCTCATTTCATAGTACACATCATTAGTCATTGCCATGATTTTAGTACATGTATATTTTACGCACTTTACAGCGATTATTTTTAGGCCCCTTTACAGCCCCGTCACATCTACTTCTCAGAATTCATCACTTCACTGCGAACTAACAAACACTGGCATGGCGCTCTTTGGCCACACCTGGCCCTTGCGCCACTAAACCACACACATTCATTCAAAGACTACTCAACGCTTTTCTTCCCCCTCACCGCCGAAAGCTGCCCCCGAGGTCACAATGCCCTCCCCTCCTGTCTTATCCTTGCCCTTGCCTTTGTTCTCTTCCGCGGCTGCGTCAGTGGTATCCCCCTCGTGACTATCACTGACGGTTCCGGGTTCGGCTGTCTCTGCACTCCCATCGGAGCCAGCTCCATTCACGGTGCTCGCCTCGATGGGTTCACCATTGCTTTTCTGAATGGTGGCCCTCAGCTGCATCTCAGGTGACCCTCAGCTGCATCCATTGTGGGACACAATGGAGGAGAGACACCTAGTGGTGATAATGGGCGGAGTGATTGATGTACTGCACGGACGAGGAGCAGGGATCACAAAGCAAATAGCCAAAGGGGTCACCGACCTGCGGAATGTTTCAAAGGAAGTGCAAATCGCGGTGTGCACGGTGCCAGAGGTTGAAAGGCAGGACTATGAAATTGAAAGGGCAATTCTTGCAGTAAACAGGGAAATTTGGACTCTAGCTAAAGCAATGAATTTTACGGTCATTGACATCAACCGAGAAGTGCACCGAGCAGGCCGCGAAGGCGCTTTTGTGGTTGACGGGATACATTTTAGCGAAAGGGTAGCAACACCGGTCGGACGTCGATTCGCAGCGCGAGCTGTAGCTTTTGAACGTAGCGAAACACCAGTAAAGGGCAGAATTAGACGACCAGGAGTCAGGAAAAGACGCAGAAAGGATAAGAATAGAGAAGGTAAAATTTGCTACATTAACATGCAGGGTGGTCGCAAGCAGGAAAAATGGCTGGAAATTCAAACGCAGCTGAATGATGAAGCGATTAGCGTGTACGCCTTGGCCGAAACGCATCTAAGAGATTTGGAGCAGCCGCCTGTTATTGACAATTTTGTATGGTAAGGGTGCAACAGAATGACCGGGTCAAGGAAAGGCGTAGGCGTACTAGTTAGGCGAGGTCTGAAGTGGCAAAGGGTAAACGTGACATGTAAAGAGCATTTATGGATTAGTGGCACATGGCAAGGTAAAAGACGTGGCTGGGAGTAGCTTACCTTTGGACAGGTAGTGATAGCAGAGAAAAAAACAAGGAATTGGTTGATTGCATTAGAAGCGATATTAATAAGTTCAGTAAATCGGGCCAGATGATATTAGTGGGAGATATGAACGCACACATGGACGATTTAGACGGATATACTGATTACAACGGCTCTCTAGTGCTGGATCTGTGTGATGAACAGAACCTTATAGCAGTTAACAGGGAGAATAATTAAGTGTCAGGGCCAGGTAACGTGGCAATGCAGAAACATGCAGTCATGTATCGACTACGCCTTAGTCTCAGAAATGGTCTACGAACAACTAGACCAAATGATAATAGACGAAAATGGAAAAAACAGCCTAGGAAGCGATCATAGACGTTTAGCATTAAATTTTTGGCGAGATACTAGCGCAGAACATGAACCAATAGCCTCAGAATTATTAAAAATGAATGACGAGCAAATAACAGAGATCGCAAACAACATAGAGAAGAAAATTGAGGATTTTCCTAGAGCAGTCTGGGAATATAAGGAACTGGTGGACGTTATGCAGCATGAAATAAGGCGGACACGGCAAAACAATTGTTGGATTGGCAAGAGGAAACCACGTAAGTGGTGGAACAAGAAATAAAACAAGCTATAGAAGAGCGTAAAGAGGCATCTAGGGCTCATCGAGAAGCCAAAAGTTGGGATTACAAGAAGAAGAGGTGCTCCTTAGATGGAATACATACCGAGAAAGAAAGGGGTTGCGAGTGAACTCGTGCAAGAGAAAATTAAATGCGCAAGTGAACGTTGGGTGCATAACATTCACAAAAGAGACAAAAGCGCTCCAAAAAGATTCTGGAACCATAGAATCACTCGGAGCTCCAACTAAAAACTCGCAAACGGCTATAAGGGATGAAGACGGTAACATCTACGAAGGAGACGATGCGGTACATCACAGACGTTATTAGGGATAACTTCCGGCACGAGAAAAAAAGTTGTCGCAGTTTCACCTGAAAGGCGAAGCATCAATTGCGATAGCAAATTTGTAGAGAGCTATACGGAGTAATGATATTAGCTTTATGAGCTGTATAAACTTGGACATGCAGCAGCACCGGCAACACGCAGAACTGTTGTCGACGCCGTCGGCGTTTTGCCCGCGTTCGCTCAAAATGCGTGCGGCGTTGGTGACTGTTGCCGAAGCCTCTGATATAAATAGGCACTTGGTGCCGCAGCTAAACGTCGCCTCCCTCCCCCCCCCTCCCCAACTGCCTCTCGCGCGTCGGAAGAAGGCGCGTTTGCTCTACATATATGGTGATTGTAAAGGAGGAAAGAGACGCCTACTTCTGCAGCCCTTAAGGGAGCACGGCGCAGAACGCGCGTTTGTTCTCCGTCGTGCGTTCACTCCCCGTGAAAGCGCGCGCCCCTCGCGCCCTTTCACTCGCACATACAGCGTTTGGCGCGCGGCGACGATTTCATCTCCATTGACGTCCTACGGAACCTCACGGCGACGCCGATGGCAGAAATCTGCTTTTGAGTGTCCATATAATTGCTATCGCAATAAAAGCGCAGTTCAGACAACAGATCCAGCAACAGCAGAGAGGCCAGAGAGATAAAAATTTAGCATAGAAAGCTTTTATTGGAAAAAGGCAGCAGAAAATGTCCCTAACAACACGGCAGCAGGACCCGATGAAATCCCAATACAGCTAATCAAAAACCTGGGTCCAAAAAGCAAGGCACTGCTGACTAATGCCATAGAGCAAGTGATTAGAACAAAGAAAATTCCCGTTGGATGGCGTGAAAGCAAGATGAATCTCATCTACAAAGGCAAAGGCGATAAGGATAAGACGAGCTCGTACAGGCCAGTTACAGTAACGTCGGTGATATATAGAATGGCAATGCAAGCCATAAAATTAGAACTGTCGAAGTGGGTGGAGGAAAACGATGTATTGGGGGAACTACAGAATGGGTTCAGGCCAGGCAGACTCTTAGAAGACAATATGTTTGTACTAACTCAGTGCATAGAGATTTCAGTAGTTCAGAAAAGACATTTATGGATAGCATTTCTAGTTATTAAAGGAGCTTATGACAACGTAGACAGGAAATTGTTGTGGGATATTCTTCAATACGAAGGCATAGATGACGATTTCGTGGAGCTGCTGAGGGAGATATATAGAGACAACCAGTACAAGTGGTATGGGAAGGTAGAAAAGGAAATGAAATGGTGGGAATTCACCAAGGATTGAAGCAAGGATTCCCTCTGTCACCATTGTTGTTCACGCTTTACGTCAAGGGTATAGAAAGACGACTGGAAAACAGCGAATTAGGTTTTGATTTATCCTACATGCGTAATGGACAAATGGTGCAACAGAAGGTCCCCGGACTGATCTACGCAGACGACATTGTGCTACTAGCGGACAATAAAAAAGATTTACAGATACTTGCGAGTATCTGTGGGAATGCAGCGACAAATCTAGGCCTTAAGTTTAGCACAGAGAAATCAGGAATTATGATCTTTAATGAACACACGAGTAACTTCGTGGTGTCAATTCAACAGCAAGTAATACCCATAGTGAAGCAATGTAAGTACCTCGGCGTACACATAAACGAAGGAAAGAATTACTCAAACAACCACCAAGATAATCGAAAATAAAGGGGAAGCGGGATGCAGCAATAATGAAACACAGATCACTGTGGGGCCTCAATAAGTATGAGGTGGTGCGTGGAATCTGGAAAGGAGTATGGTGCCAGCGCTAACATTCGCAAATGCCATTATATGCTTAAAATCGGATATATTGGCGGGTTTGGAAGTTAACCAAAGATCAGTAGGCCGGTTGGCTTTGGGAGCCCACGGTAATACCACAAATGAGGCAGTGCAGGGTGACATGGGTTGGGCCTCTTTTGAAGTCAGAGAAGCACAGAGCAAAATTAGTTTTGAAGAAAGGCTCAGGAACATGGATGAAAATAAATGGGCGGCTAAAGTGCACAAGTATCTCTACATGAAAAGCGTAGACACAGAATGGAGGAAGAGGTCAAGGAAGTTGGCAACCAAGTACAGGATAATCGAAACTGAAAATAGACAACCAGGAGTCATCAGAAAGAAAGTGAGAGAAATAGAGACCGTGAATTGGATGCAAAGAATGGAAACAAAAAGGACAATGGAGATTTACAAGAATGAGAAGAAAGAAATTAGAAGGGAAAATCTGTACGATAACACAAAGGGCAGTGCCTTGCTATTTGAGGCTCGTGCCGGTTGCCTAAGGACGAAAACATATCGGAACAAATATTCGGAACTAGATGAGACATGTGCATGCTGCAGTAAAGATCCAGAAACCACTCAGCACATCCTGATGGATTGCGACGGGATCCACCCAGCGAGAACCGTAGGTAACGTGCAACTCCCAGAAGCGCTTGGTTTCAAAGTGGAAGGAAACAGAAACAAATCAGCCGTAGAGATCAGCAAGAGACGATTGGAGTACTGGTGGAAAAAAAGCAGGGAAAAGATGTATACGACCTGATCTCTTAAAATCGTAGGCAGCGGCACAAGGTAAATTTTTGAAAAAGAAAAATAATAATGAGGTATACAAAAATGCTAGATAAAGAACATGTATAGTATACCTGATTAAATCAAGCAGGCTAGGTGACTATTTGTCGCCGCCCCGTTTTAAAGGGGATGCCAATAAATCATCATCATCCACAAGCCTTCCTTGGCTTTCGCTATAACCCCTCTAGTCGGTTTTCCCGGAAACGCGCTAACCTGGACTCGTTCGCCTGCACCTACCTTCTCTGTTATCGCGGGTTCTACTTTACACATGTTTGAATCCCCAACAAAGACAAAGGCGGCGAGCCGAGCGATGTAGCTGCGACGGCCAGCTGGCCGTGGTTAGCTTTCAGAACGACTCTGTGCGTGCCGAGCTTGCGCTTCAAGCACGCGCTGCGCATCTTTATTTTTTTTCTTTTTGCAGCGCCAACCATAGCGCTCCGCGCTGCGGTGTTGGTGGGCGCTACAGTCATCGCTACTGCTTCGGCGCATGCCCGGCTAGGCAACGTGGGCGGCGTCGGCAGCAGCTCTTCGCGTTGCCTCGTTGGTGTTGTTACAATTTGTTTCTCTATCTCGCTCTCATTTTCTCTTTCCCACTCTCGAGCATTGCGCGCGCCGCGCGCATGCTCTCCTTCCCTCTCCTTAACGACCTATGTCAAGGCAACATGTGCACGGCACAGGGAGGAGGCGAGGCACACGCTGCTCTGCGAGGTGTTTACTAGGCAACACAGTGCGTTCATAGTTCGGCGAGGTTTTGCGACAGCAGGCGCCACTTTTTACGGTTGGCTAGAACAGCTTCGCTGTTAAAACCCTTGCCATTGCGACGCACACCCCCGAGTGTACCGCGCTGAATACCACCCGCGAATATGTATTGCCAACCAGGGGCCTTAAAACGTAAAACTATTCCGATCTATTTTTATTCTAATATCCTGACGTCAAATTAACGTAAGCGCCGACGTAAGCATCAGGCGGTGATCCGCAGCGTTGTTTGAACCACCGAATCAAACTCTCCTCGTTCGTAGGAGTACATTTATGTTTGATTTTAAAGCGAACAGTATTGGCTACTTTGGCAGGTTTTTCTTATCTAATTGGCTGACAAGAGACGAGGAGCGCGCCGAATTGCAGAGGGTTTCGGTGGTGCCGAGGTACCGCTATGAAAGTAGATAGCCGGTTGAGGAGGGTGGCGCCAGAATCTGGGAATGGTCCGCTTCCCCTTGCTTAGCTTGGGGTGGCTGGTCGAAAATCACGCCGGCGTGCAACGGAAGGCTAAAAATACCGCTAAAACGAATCCTCAGCAAAATAAAAGTTGGCAGACCGATGTTGTTTACATTCTCGTAGTGCTTGACAACATTATGCTTCGGCGCGCGCAACGTGATGCAGTGACAGTACCAGCTGTGAGTGACAATTAGCTCGGGTGAGGTCTATCGGAGCAATGAAGCGTGCTAGGTTACTAATGCGTTAGCATTCTTAGGGTATTTCACTCAATTTTTCGGGGCCACCTATCCATCTACATATGTCTTTGTCTAACCGCTTTCCCGTCTACATTGGTCACTGGGTGCTCTATGGTTGAATGGGTAGCGCATAGGTTTGCTGTGCTGAGGGAACAGGGTTTGAAACCAACTTCCCGTCTACATTGGTCACTGGGTGCTCTATGGTTGAATGGGTAGCGCATAGGGTTGCTGTGCTGAGGGAACAGGGTTTGAAACCAACTTCCCGTCTACATTGGTCACTGGGTGCTCTATGGTTGAATGGGTAGCGCATAGGGTTGCTGTGCTGAGGGAACAGGGTTTGAAACCAACTGTCGGGCCAACTTGGGTCACCGAGTTTGTGGCGATGGGTACATATGTGCCGCCCTTCAACGAATATCTTTCACGCCGACACGTTTACATCCGGGACTGCGTCGGTACCGCCGTGCAAAGAAATTCTTTGGCGCCTGCTCGCATCACTGAAAACCAGCACAGAGGGAGTGGCACATACCCAATGAACCTCTTTCATGCAAACTTGGGCCATTACGTGTGTGTCAGTAGGTGTGTGCTGCTGTTCAATAAACAGTCCATGACGCCAACTTGGGTAACTAGGTATGTGAAACTGGTGTGGTTTCTGGGTAGGTGCCACCTCTCTCACTCTAAAAAGAAGCGCGAAAGACGAGCCCGGTTGCCGCACGACGCTTTTCTCAGCGTTCGCACGCACCGGCACTCCATGCTTTTCGAAGGCCATGCGCAGGCTTCATGGCGGTGGCGCTAGATGGCGCCGAGTGTTCTTAGGGAAGCCCTGATACATATCTCGTTTCGACGGTGGCAACACGTTGTGCCGCCAAATTGATGCGAAAATGATTACCGTCGACAGTCGCCGTGAGATGCGTTCTAACGAATGTTTGGTTTCCTAATATTTAAGAACTCTAACAGTATTACTACATCACTACTGCTACTACCTACTAGGAACTACCAACGTTGCTGTCAAACCCCTACAAATAATAATGACATGCGAAAGACCTGTATCTCTTCAGCTGGTGTTTAAATTGAGGTCTCTGCCTTGACTTTTACAGCCGCAGGGACACAACGGTGTCGAAGTAATTGTTCGACAAGGGAAGTCGTACATGCATCGGATATTCCAGGCTCTGCTTTCCACTAGTTCCACCCTCTGCAGAATCGCACTTCTGGTGAACCTTGGCTGCGCTCTCTGGATTCGCATAAAGTACCGCGACCTTCTCTGCGCCAGCACCCGGAGGTATGATGCGAATCTGCCACTGTTTTCCGGCTGTGACGAAATGGCATGGAATCTTTACACGACTGCCATAAGAAATTCCATTAACAAGACTGAACAAGACCCGTGCGATACTTTTATGAGTTCATCTGCGACAGCTGGAAGCATCAGCACCCTCTCCTCTCTGCTGTGGACGCGGCTGAAGATGCGATGTACAAACGCACGCTCAACGGAATCAAGCGGGCTTCCCACGACAGAGGAAACCATGCTCAAGTGGCTTTGTCTTCGACGAGCGTAGAGGAGAAGGCAGCCGAGCTAGCCAAGTCTTGCATGGCACATTCATCGGAGAACACTCTGGAAGACCTGCAATGGTTCATGTGCGATCGCCACCTGCCAGGGCCCTATAACTTCCGCTGGGACCCACTAGGGATTCTGCTCGACCTGTCTGCGAAATGGAATGTCCACCTGTGGTTCCAATTAAGTTAGCATCAGACTGACTTTTCGCATCGGGATCACCGAGCACGTACTGAAAATCATGCCCAGCATTGATTTTCCCTCGTGGATCGCTAGTATGCGTGTATTAACCGGCCATCCCACGGGTACGGCATTATGGCTTCGCTACCAGAAGTATCTTCGAAAGACGCTGCGCGTATTCGACGTTTCAGAGTCGTGCTCCGGCAAAATCGTCTCCACCATCGAGACAATGAACAGACTAACACTAGAAACGCTGGGACCTCCCATGGCAGAGCCTGAACCGAGAATAGCGTGGATGGCAATCCGTAACCTTACCAAAACGGCCACGTTCTGCATTTAGACCGGTTGCCTTTTCCTCCTCTTCGACGAGTACCTCATGTGGGCACGACACTTCTCGCCTAGCGACATTCTGCAAGTTGAAAACCTCGGTCTGTTGAGGTCTGTCGTCCACATTTTCGGATTCAAAGCCGAGAAGCAAGAGGCGCTGACCCTGAGCCTGGGACTCCTTGTTGTTCACGAGCTGGGCTGGATGACCCACAGGGGAATCGCGGACGTCACGCTCGAGCTCGCAGGCCTGCCTCCGTCGTCTCACACACTATGCTGCCTCATCCAGATAAACGTGCCGTGGGTATCGGATGGCTCAGTTCGCTTCCCAAGCATCAGGAATCCGAGTGTTTCGTTCGAGACATGACAGACATTCTAATTGATGCCGTGGCGCGTCGCAGTAAGGCATTTCTTCAGCTGCGTGCCCACAGTACCGGTATCTTGTGCAACAGTGACAGCTTCCCGGCCAAGGTGCTACCAGAACCTTCGTGCAATGGTCGCTTCTTCGCCGATTGGCTGAATGTGATGGTCAAGCGCTTGCGGCTACAGGAGCAAGACGTAACAAACGACCTCAAGCCCTGCTCCTTGCTCAGACATGTATGGAACTTTCATGGTGCACTCACGGTTGTTGAGGACTACTTCGTCTTTCCTTTCTACGACTCGGACCTACCGCCAGCTGCCAACTACCGTGGCCCTGGCCGCCTCATTGCTGATGACGTGCTCAGGGGCCTGTTTCAGGAGCTGGTGTACAACTAAAGCCACAATCGGAACAACCAAGGCTGCGCGGGCTACCTTCAATTTTCGAACGATACTCTAGCGTCGGAGTGGCCCCCGTACCACTTGGATAACGAGGCTCTCCGGCCTGCCTTCTCTACATACAGGCTTGCCGTCGTGCAAGACTCGGGTGGTGCATATGCCATGTCGTAGAGCCTTGCTCAAGACAGACTTTTCTTCGTGGCATCGTGCTACGCGCTGTGCTCTAGCAGCAACTACGCGTACCCGCTTAAGGGGACGCGGAAACGCCGTTGCAACGAACCCGTCAAGCAGCTGCCAGAGTTTGCGGCAGCTTTCCGATGCAAGGTGCGGTTTGCGAGCTCTAGATTCGGCATGATTGTGTTTTCTTTTTGTTTTGTTTTCAGCTTCAATCCCGCATGTTTCTCCTGATGTCATCACCATAAATATGTCGCTTATTAATTAAACATTCGCGAAGCAAAGCGCCATGTGTGGTCGCTTTATCACGTCGTTACATTGAAAAAGCCGCCATGTCACATTTATATTGCCAGATGGAGTAACTTCATACTGCAGCATGAATTGTCTTTTACAAGCAGCAGCTGAACACGGGGCTTCTTACATTACCTTCGGTGCTGTTCATGCCACCTGAAGCATCCTCTTCGCGCCACTGCATTTAATTTCCTATTATACGGCCTGTTTCTTTAATTTCAACAATATAATTTTGTCTGTTTACGCTTTAATGTTGCGATCTTGCCCGATTTTCAGCCAGTAATCCGAAATTGTTGCTGCTCAAGTCGCATTAAACCGTCCTGACATTGGAGGCCAGCTCGGAGTTTCTGCGGCCGAAGTGGTGAAAGCTGACGGTGTTATGGAAGCTATGGGCAGGCCGATGTTGTTATTGCTATTGTGCCATTACTTTATATCTTCGATGTACCTTTTCTAGACAGCAACTCGCCAGATTACAGCATAATTTTATAGTTTATATATTGCATACTATTCTGCACAGCCGCAACGTAAAAAAAAATTACCCCCAAGCACCTTCTTGAAATGGTTAACCAGTGAAGCTGAAACGTGCGGCCCCGGTGTTTATCACTGGGTTAATCCCGACGTTTAATTAAAGTATTTCTCAATTATTCCTCCCGCGTGTTGCCGTGCATGGCTTAGCCGTGTCCGAGGAAAAGGGGATCCTGGGAGTTGAGCTGAAGCCGGGTGTCTGGACCTTCATGGCCCCTCGGCAGAGGCAACACATTCCTTTGGCTTCGGCGACTGCCGATTTCCCCTGGGTGGGTCAGCCCGGGGGTGCCGTCTACGTGAAGCATTTTCCTGTCCAGCTCTCTCCAATCTTCGTCTTTCCTTCTCACTTGTCCACCTTTCCTGTCTTCTCTTCACTTCTTTTAACTTCCTATTTTACAGGCGGCAAGGGTTAACCTTGAGTAATATATCCAATCTTGGGTATATATATATATATATATATATATATATATATATATATATATATATTAGGTTATAGTGGGAATGTACCGCTGGCGTATGCAGGGTAGAATATTTCTATTCCTGTGACGTCCCCAGGTTGGGCTCCGAGGTGGGCGGCAGGCATTCCTACCGAATACAGTACTGCTATATATGGCTTCAAATTTCCCCTCACTACCTGATCGCTCCCTGAAGAGGGGGTGCACCGATGAAAGTTTCAACTTCTTCATGAAACCTAAAGAAACCTTCCCCAAGTACCACGGGATACATAGTCAACATGAAACTATAAGACAGTCCGTACGATATCACCATTTGTTGTTGCAAAAAGTCTGACAGAGGCAATCGGCTCGGGTTACAAAGTGACTAAAATGGGAAGCGGAGACCTTCTTCTGGAAGTATGTGACACGCTTCAATACAACAAGCTGACAAAACTTACTGCGTTTGGTGATATCCCTGTCTCTGTGGGCCCCCACAGATCAATGAACACTGTGCGAGGTGTCATTTCTGATGACGACCTCCTTGAACTAAGTGAAAGCGAGCTGTTGGATGGATGGCAAGACCAGAACGTGGTAAAGGTGCAACGAATTAAGTTAAGGCGCGACGACAAGGAAATTCCCACAAAGCATGTAATAATTACATTTGGAACAAGTGACCTCCCTGATTCAATAGAGACCGGATATTGTAAACTTCGCGTACGACCGTACATTCCCAATCCGCGTCGATGCTTCAAGTGTCAGCGTTTTAGGCATGGATCTCAGAGCTGCCGAGGGCACGCTACTTGTGCAAAATGTGCATCCAAAAACACACCTCAGACATCTGTACTTCCGCAACCCACTGTGCAAACTGTGACGGAGACCACCCCGCCTATTCGCGATCGTGCCCGTCATGGAAAAAAGAGAAAGAAATAATTCAACTCAAGGTCAAACTAAACATTTCCTTCCCAGAAGCGCGCAAGCGTTTTTCTGCGCACAATCAGCCGATTCCGTCCTACAGTGATGTGACGCGCCGGGGGCAGCGCCACATCCTTCGGCGGCCGTCCGCGTCACAAGGAGTTTGACGGTGGTTCTGCCATCAGCCCCCCTGGCAGGAGCAGCCAGTACTGCTCCGCCCCCTGCCACGAAGAGCCAGCAGACCTCTGTGCCAGCCGGTCCCAGGGCTACTGCTCATGCAGACAGGCCCGAAAAACCCCCGAGTGTGCCCGCTACGCGGGCGTCATCCAACGCCTCTGAAGAGGCGATGGATGCAAGTAACACTATTCCGGCGTCCCAGACGCCAAAGGAACGGCGCAGCTCCGTGGAGCGCGCCGGCAGAAAAGGGAAAACCCCCATCACGGGGCCTGGAAAGGCCTCGTGAGCTAGCTTAGTCTATCTCTCTTAGACACACAGCACAAAACACATACAAAATGGATACACAGATACTACACTGGAATGTCAGAGGTCTATTACACAATCTTGATGACATTAAGGAAATACTACATAAGCTAAATCCAAGGGTGCTGTGTGTCCAAGAAACACATCTTAAATCTTCACACACTAACTTTCTCCGACAATAAGCGATCTATCGCAAAGACCGCAACGATGCCCTCATCTCTTCAGGTGGTGTGGCCATAATAGTAGATAAAGGTGTTGCCTGCCAACATCTGAAGATGCAAACTACCCTTGAGGCAGTTGCAATCAGAGCTGCGCTGTTTCATAAGCTAGTGACAATTAGCTCTCTATACATCCCTCCCAGCTACCAACTATCCAAAACAGAATTCCAAAGCTTTATCACATAACTTCCGTAGCCTTATATCATTGTAGGCGATTTAAATGCACATAACACCCTCTGGGGAGATTCTTGTTGTAAGGCAGGAGGGCGCTTAATCGAAAATTTTCTTTTCTCCACAGATGCGTGCTTGTTAAATAAAAAAAGCCAACATTCTACAGTGTGGCACATCAAAAATCCATACGGGAGTGACCATTTCCCAATCATCCTAAAATTAACAAAAGGCGATGAGTGTGCTCCACATCCGCCCCGTTGGAAAGTCGACGGTGCCGACTGGAAACGATACAGAGAGCTGACATATATGACCTGGGATGACATCTGTACGTTTCCTATCGATGATGCAGTGTCATATTTGACGGCGTTTATAACTGATGCAGCGTCACTATGTATCCCTGAAACGAACGGATCGCTCTCTAAACGACGGATTCCCTGGTGGAATGAGGAGTGTAAGGATGCTCGCAAAAATCAAAATAAGGCTTGGAGTCACCTTCGCGACTCCCCAACTGCCGAGAACCTAATAAGCTTCAAGAAAATAAAGTCGGAAGGTAGAAGAACGCGCCGCCGTGCTAATAGAGAAAGCTGGCAAAAATACATCTCTAGCATTAATTCATATACAGATGAAAGAAAGCCTGGAACAAGGTAAATAAAATAAAGGCCACGAAACTCACCCTCTACCATTAGTAAATACACAAGGAGACACACTTATTGACCAAACTGATTGTCTAGGGGCACATTTTGAAAAGATTTCTAGTTCATCCCACTATGCAGATACATTTCTGAGATACCGGCAACAAGCGGAGCGACTACCTCTGGATGGTAAATGAAATAGAAATCAACCCTACAACCGTCCATTTAATATGGCAGAATTTCAGGCTGCACTAAATTGTTGCAACAAGTCCGCTCCAGGAAGTGACAGAGTCCTGTATGAGATGATCAACACCTAAACCCCTAAACCCACAAAACACTATTATCACTCTTTAATTCAGCGTTCTCTGCCGGCTACATTCCGTCCGCCTGGAAAGAAGCAATTGTCTATCCTATTCTCAAAGAAGGCAAGGACCCTTCCTCGGCTAGTAGCTATAGGCCTATAGCTCTGACAAGTTGTATATGCGAACTCTTGAGAAAATGATTAACCGGCGCGTCATCCATTTTCTTGACAGCAACAAAAACTCGATCCCTACAGTGCGGTTTAAGGGAAGGCAGATCCACCACCGATCACCTGTCCGCATCGAGACAAATATCCGTGATGCCTTTGTACACAAACAGTTTTTCTTATCAGTATTTTTAGACTTGGAGAAGGCAAACGACACAACTTGGCGTTTGGAATTCTCCGTGACCTGGCTGGAATGGAGAGTCCGAGGCAACTTATTAAATGTGATTCGGAGCTACCTCTGATCGCACGTTCCGTGTCAGAGTTGGTAACGTCCTGTCTCGACAATTCACGCAGGAAGCTGGTGTACCACAAGGTGGTGTGCTGAGCTGTACATTATTTATTGCCAAAATGAACTCGCTCCAAACTGTCATACCACATACAATATTTTATTCTGTATATGTGGATGATGTACAAATGGGTTTTAAATCATGTAGTATTTCTATCTGCGAGCGACATGTACAGCTTGGGCCGAACAATGTTATCTACCTGGGCTGACGAGAATGGATTTAAACTAAACCCACTAAAAGCACGTGTGTTCTTTCTCGAACAAGCGAGGTATATGACCTGACCCCACTATTTATCTTAATCGACAACAGCTACCTGTGAGCCATGAACATAAATTTTGGGCCTCATTTTAGACCTCTAAATTAACATTCATCCCCCACTTGAAATATTTGAAAAGCGAAGTGCCTGAAGACGATGAATCTACTGAATATCTTGTCCCGGACATCTTGGGGAAGTGACAGGAGGTGCCTCTTAAACTTATACAAAAGTCTCATACGGTCGCGCCTTGTCTATAACTCTGCTACGCCTAGTGCTTTGAAGATGCTAGCTTCCGTTCATCACTTGGGTATCCGGCTTGCTACAGGTGCCTTCAGGACTAGTCCTGTTGAAATCTGTACGTTGAGTCCAATGAGTGGTCTCTGGATCTCCAAAGGACATATTTAAGTCTCTCCTACGCCCCTGAAAGTTAAATCAGACATCCAGCATCCATGTCATTCTATGATTCGCGACATGTCCACTGTCAGGCTAATCCGTAACCGCCCAGCAAACCGGCCCCTCTGTCTCTTCGGTTGGAAGCACTGTCAGCAAAAACAGAGGTCCCTCTTCTAGAGAATATACTATAGTGGCCCCTACTTTGCTTCCACCGCCTTGGGAATGGCAGACTATTCAGTGTGACATGTCTTTCGTAGAAATATCCAACAACGCACGAGAGGCACATATACATTCGCATTTTCTTGAACTCCAGGAGAAGTACTCCTGCGCAGAATTCTACACAGATGCTTCGAAGTCCACTGCTGGCGTTTCTTACGCAGCTCTCGGAGACTCATTTCTACATCTGGGGCACTAAATCCACACACATCTATCTTTACAGCGAAGCATACGCTATACTCTCGGCTATCCAACACATAAGCTCACCAAATGTCGCTAGGGCTATTGTCTTCACAGACTCATTAAGTGTAGTCAAGCCCTAAGTAATCTACGGAACACAAGAACTCCGTTTTTAAGAACTGTAGAGTTCCGTGTGCTCCGCATATATGTGCAACCAAATGACTGTCGTATGCTGGGTACCTGGTCACAAAGGTATAAAAGGCAATAAAGCTGCTGACAAAAATGCTACGTCAGTAACCTTTACCGATACAGACGCAAATATCCCCATCCCTGTCATAGACCTAAAGTCTTTTCTACTCCGTAAGCTGAGGAAGCACTGGCAAGGAGAGTGGGATACCCAGGTACTAACTAAGCTACACATGATAAAACCAAAACTAGGGAACTAGAAAACTGGGAAAACGGCACGATATAAGGAAGTATTTGTTTGTCGATTAAGAATAGGACACACTTACAGTACTCAGTCTTACCTCTTGACTGGTAGTGATCCTCCGACTAGTAGTAAGTGCGGCAGTTGTCCATGTTCTTATTCAGTGTCCTGCAATAGAAGCAGAGAGGAAAAGGTATTTCCCTTCTGCATATCGCGAAAACATACCTCTTCATCCATCATATTTTCTTAGCTATGAATCGCTTTTTAACCTGAAAACAGTTTTTAGAATACTTAGATGAAGTAAACACCCTGAAAATCCCGCAGGGGCGTCTGCACAAGCAGGAGTTTGGTGAGTTGCGCCACCACGGACCCGAGCACATGAGGGTTGGACCCTCCCGCGTGTAGCCATGCGCGGCTCAGCCGTGTCTGGGGAAAGGAGGATCCTGGGGGTTGAGCCGATGCCGGGTGTTCGGACCTTTATGGCCCCCGGCAGAGGCACACAACCCCTTTGGCCTCGGCTTCACATAGACGGCACCCCGGACTGACCCATCCGGGGGAAATCGGTAGTTGCCTTTTCCTATCCTCCTCTTCAATCTTCGTCTTTTTCTCTCACTTTCAATCTTTCCTGGCTCCTTCTTACTTCTTATATTCTGATTTTCCAGGCAGCTAGGGTTAACCTTGTGTGAGATAGCCAACCTGGGTTATATCATATTTGGTTATAGTGGTTGTGTACAGCTGGCGTTGGCAGGTCTTGTTCATAACAACCCTGTCGCGTCCCCTTGTTGGGATCCGTGGTGGGCGGCTGGCACCGCTGCCGAAGTCACTTTAATTTGTATGGCTTCCTCATACCCCAAACTCCCTGATCGCACTCTCATAAAAAGAGGGCGCACCGATAAATCCTTCAACTTCTTCACAAAGGTCACCGAAATTTTTCCACGTTTCCACGTGATTCACTGTGAAAACACCGACAAAAAAGCGACAAACATTTCACTCTTCTTAGTGTCAAAATGTCTCACGGAGGTCATTGGAAGTGGCTACAAAGGCCAAGATGGCAAGTGGTGACCTTCTGATTGAGGTAAAAGACAAAATGCAGTACGAGAAACTCACAAACCTGGTGGCATTTGGCGATAAAACCATATCTGTCAGCGCACACCGAACAATGAACACCGTCAAGGGTGTGGTTTCAGACAACGACCTCATGGATTTGACTGACGAAGAACTCCTGAATGGATGGAAAGAAGAAAACGTTTTATAAATGTACAACGCATAAAAATCAGGCGCGACAACAAAGAACTACCAACCAAACACATAGTACTTTTGGCTGTAGCACACTCCCAGATGCAATAGAAACAGGCTACCTTAAACTGCGTGTAAGACCTTACATTCCAAATCCACGACGTTGCTACAAGTGTCAGAGGTTTGGCCATGCCTCTCAACGTTGCCGAGGACAACTAACTTGTGCGAAATGCGCTGCAAAAGATCACTCTGCTGATGAATGTACTGCTGAGGCCCATTGCGCAAACTGCGATGGCAGCCACCCTGCATATTCTAGATCTTGCGCAGCCTGGAAGAAAGAAAAAGAGATAATTACGATCAAAGTCAAAGAGAATATCACTTTCCGTGAAGCACGACAGCGTCTTTCGCCTTCATTTTCAATGAAAACTTCTTTTGCCGAAGTGGTGCAACAGGGGGCAGCATCACGACGGACCCCGGCGGTCGCCCAAGGTACGCGCAGCGTACTGAGGCGACTGCCACCCGCCCCCATGGTGGGAGCAGCTAAGGCTGCTCTGCCCTTCTCGAAATCGGCCACACCAGAGGCCTCCACTAGCGCTGGCAGCAGCCATCGCAGCTTAGAGGCTAAGGAGGACCAATCGGCCTCCGGGCTGGTGAGGCCACAGCCTTCGTCCCTCGAGGCGAAGGCTACACGACGTACACATCGCTCGTGAGAGCGAGTGTCCAGCGCTTCGCAAGAGGCTATGCACACTACTCCAAGCAAGGTGGTGAAGTCAGCACCTTAAGAGCGGCCAAATTCTTTGGACCGCTCTAGAAAAGACAGAACCAAAATTCCAAGGCCGCAAACCGCTCTGTAGGCTAAAACACGTTCTTCTTCGTACACACAGCACCAATTTACCTTCACTATGGACACGCAAATTATGCAGTGGAACGTCAGAGGCCTTTTTAGGAACCTCGACGATATCCAAGAACTCCTTTACCAACACAATCCAAAAGTGCTGTGTGTACAGGAAACACACTTAAATCAAAACATACAAACTTTCTCCGACTGTATGTTACGTTTCGTAAAGATCGCGATGATGCTCTCGCATCATCAGGTGGTGTTGCCATTGTAATACACAAAGCATAGCATGCCAACGTTTGCAGCTACAAACGCCCCTTGAAGCAGTGGCAGTTCGACTTGTTCTTCTAAACAAACTCATCACCATTTGCTCGCTTTACATACCCCACATTACCACTTACACAAACATGAATTTCAGTCCTTTATAGACGAATTGCCAGAACCTTATCTTGTTCTTGGCGATTTCAATGCACACAGCAGTCTGTGGGGCGACTGTCGTATCGATGCGCGAGGCCGTCTTGTTGAACAATTTCTTTTTTCCTCTGGTGCGTGTCTCCTGAATATGAAGGAACCTACATTTTACTGTATCGCAAATAGAACCTTTTCGTCTATTGATCTTAGCATAGCTTCCCCGTCTCTATTTTCAGAACTTGAATGGGAAGTTATAAAAAATCCTTACGGGAGCGATCACTTCCCAATACTACTGAGAACAACCAAAGAAAATGAGTCCTCACCACAAGCCCCTCGATAGAAGGTTGATACAGCCGATTGGGAGAAATTTCGAACTCTTACTAGTAGTATCTCCTGGGCTTACATGTCTTCGTTAGGAATTGATGCTGCTGTGGAGTATTTCACTACCTTCATAATTGATGCCGCTTCTAAATGCATATCCGAAATGAGTGGTGTGGCATGCAAACGCCGTGTCCCATGGTGGAACGACGAATGTAGGAACGCTCGTAGGAAACAGAACAAAGCGTGGGGGCTGCTACGTGAGTATCCTACTGCGGAGAATCTTGTCAATTTTAAGAAGGTAAAGTCCCAAGGCAGGAGAACGCGCCGACAGGCCAGAAGAGAGAGCTGGCAGAAGTTTTTATCAGGTATAAATTCGTATACAGATGAATCCAAAGTCTGGAACAGGGTAAATAAGGTAAGAGGACGACAATCATATTCACTCCCTTTGGTAAGCACACAGGGCGACAGCTTCGAAGACCAAGCGAACTTCCTGGGCGCACATTTTGAACATGTGTCCAGCTCATCGCACTCCTCGGAAACATTTAAACGATACAAAGCCAGAATAGAACGACAGAAGTTGGAACGAAAATGCAAAAAACACGAGGCATATAACGAACCATTAGGATTAGCTGAGCTACAGGCATCACTAAACTGCTGCAATAATTCTGCTCCAGGTGCTGACCGTGTTATATATGAAATGCTGAAGAACCTTCCCCATGAAACACAGAAAACCCTCCTTTCCCTCTACAACGCTGCATGGTCTTCCGGCGAGATACCGTCTGCCTGGAAAGAGGCCATTATAATTCCTATCCTGAAACAGGGCAAGGATCCATCGTCTGTTTCGAGTTACCGGCCTATAGCACTAACTGGCTGTCTTTGCAAAGTCTTCGAAAAAATTATAAACCGCCGCGTACTACATTTCCTAGAATCAAACAAACTGCTTGACCCATGCCAGTGCGGTTTTCGCGAGGGTCGATCCACCACTGACCATTTGATACCTATTGAGGCGCAGATACGCGAAGCTTTTATTCACAAACAGTTCTTTCTGTCTGTATTTCTAGACATGGAAAAGGCCTACGACACCACATGGAGGTTTGGAATACTGAGAGACCTCTCCCACTTTGGTATACGTGGTAATATGTTAAATGTGATTGAGAGTTATCCGCTGAATCGCACATTGCGTGTGGGAGTTGGCAATGTGTTATCACGACCTTGTGTACAGGAAACTGCTGTACCCCAGGGAGGTGTGCTCAGCTGCGCACTCTTTATCGTTAAAATGAACACGATCCGTGCTTCGTTACCACCCGCTATTTTTTATTCCATCTATGTGGACGATATACAAATAGGCTTCAAGTCCTGTAACCTCGCAGTTTGCGAGAGACAAGTACAACAGGGGTTGAACAAAGTGTCTAAGTGGGCAGACGAAAACGGGTTCAAAGTAAACCCCCACAAAAGTTCGTGTTCTTTTCACCAGGAAGAGCGGTCTCGTTGCAGATCCTACTATCGAAATGTATGGGCAACAAATACCTATGAACAAAGAACACACGTTTTTAGGCATCATACTTGACTCTAAGCTTACTTTCACCCACCACATAAAACATCTCAAGGCGAAATGCCTGAAAACAATGAACTTACTGAAAATTTTATCTCGCACATCCTGGGGCAGCGACAGGAAGTGTCTAATGAATCTTTACAAGAGCCTCATTCGGTCACGATTGGACTATGGTGCCGTAGTATATATCACTCTGCCGCCCCGAGCGCGCTAAAATTGCTAGATCCTGTCCACCACCTAGGCATCCGCCTGGCCACTGGCGCATTCAGAACAAGCCCCGTCGAAAGCTTATACGTAAAATCCAATGAGTGGTCACTCCATCTCCAGAGAACATACATCAGCTTCACCTATTTTCGCAAAGTGCACTCCGATTGAGAACATCCTTGTTCTGTAACCATTAATGATTTGAAGTGTACAATGCTTTTCTATAATCGACCATCTGTGAGGTGGCCTTTCTCACTGCGTGTAAGAGAACTGAGCGAAGAGATGGATGTCCCACTTCTAGAACATAGCCTAATGCCTCCAGCTAAGATGTCTCCGCCCTCGGAGTGGCAGGTGATAGAGTGTGATCTATCCTTTGTAGAGGTCACAAAGCACGCTCCCGAGCTCGAAATTGCAATGCATTTCCGCGAACTTCAATCGAAGTACTCGTGCTCGGAATTCTACACCGACGCATCCAAGTCCCATGCTGGCGTATATTATGCGGCTGTTGGCCCCTATTTTTCTAAATCTGACGTATTGAACCCCCTTACAAGTATCTTCACAGCAGAAGCCTACGCAGTACTTTCTGTAGTGAAACATATAGACAAATTGAAAATATAAAGGCAATAATATTCACAGACTCGTTGAGTCTTGTAAAAGCGCAAACATCTTTACAAAAGCATAAGAATCCTGTTTTTCTTGAGCTTTACTCACTCTTGTGTGACATTTACAAATCTCATAGACATGTAATAATATGCTGGGTGCCTGGTCATAGAGGCATCGAGGGCAATGTGCTAGCAGACCAGTTGGCCACATCAACTACATCGCAAGCTATTAATCCTGCCGCTGCTATTCCCTCCACAGATCTGAAGCCTTTCTTACGAAACAAACTGCGAAGCCACTGGCAACGCTTGTGCGACGCCGAAGCAAATAATTAGCTCCACTTGATTAAGCCAGAGTTAGGGTTCTGGCCCTGTACAACTAAAACACGACGAACTGATGTCCTATTCTGTCGTCTCAGAATAGGACACACATATGGTACTCACAATTTTCTATTGAATGGTAATGATCCTCCTACCTGTGGTAGATGTTCATATAGTTCACTATTCATGTACGACTATCAAACCAATACCATCGTCTTGGCGCTCTTTGGCCACATCTGGCCCTTGCGCCAATAAACCACAATAATCATCATCATCACCCTGAAAATCGTTTGGCCAGGCGATTTTTAGCATGTGATTAACAGCCCTTGTATTCAAGGGCTCTCTTCAAGCCCTGGTATCACTGTTATATGTCTTACATCATACGTTTTTAACGAAACCCATTTGCCATAGCCCACATCACTAACTAGTTTGTGTCATTATTTTACCACCTACATGTTTTACGCCATACATACAGCGACAGTTTTAGGCCCTTCTACAGCCATGTCACATCTACCATGAGGCATTTATTGTCCACGCCATCCACAATTCATCGATATCATTACCATTTGTCATGGCGCTCTTTGGCCATACCTGGCCCTTGCGCCATAAAACACCACACATCATCATTATTTCTCAATTATTGGTGACGTTTTTCTAATAATATTATTACTTTATTAGCAGACTTTAATTCGCATCAATACATGATAGGCCTGCCAAAGCCGCATTGGGCTTGAAGGGCAGAGCCGACAGGCAGCGTTTACAAATCTGCTATATCGCAGACGCAACAGAATATGCAAGAACGTTTTTCTGGCAGGAATAAGCAAGTAAAATAAAAATAAAGGAAGAACCCCAGCAGCAACGAGGACGGAAATAAAGAGAAAGAGAACAAACGTGAATTCGAAGGAAATGTAGTGTGACGTGGCACTTGCAATACAAAGCAACCAAATGGCGGTTATGTTGTTATACAATATTGAAAAACCGCCCTGAGAGCCAGTAATAACATCTGAAAATGTAAAAGAGCACATGATAGTAAAATACATATGACGCCAATAGGGTACAGGACGCCCAAATAAAAAACAAACTAACAAGTTACTGTCTTCACAGTATATTCTTACACTTCGGCACCTGTATGACGCAGTCGCCGAACCATATGTCGTCCTCTGATGGCGTTCATGTCAGATAGTTATCTATGATTAGAGTGAACCTGCAAGGGAAGGCCGAGGGCTAAAATATTGTATTTGCTTTAGTTTATATTTTGTTTTCACGCGAAAGGCACTTGCTGATAGTTGATTGAGACAGGAGGGTATGAAGTAATTACGAATGCGTTAACCGTATCTGGTGGAGCAGCGGATCACCCGAAAGCGATCTTTAGGACGAAGACAGCGCGCAGGAACATATTTGACCCTATATTTTTTTGACCAAAAATGCATCAGGATAGCCATTTCTTTGAGAAGGGCGTTAAAATTTGAGCACCTTAATGCCTTGAAAAGGTCAATGCCTGAAGGTAATCCTAAATCATAGCTAATTATTTTCAGAATAGATCGAAGGATAGAGTTTATTCTGTTTTTCCATCGAAACGCGCAGTGACCGAAAACCATAATTCCATAACGAAGTATACTATAACCCAGTGCTTGTAGAATAATTTTGTGAACTGATAAAGGCATATAATATCTAATGTTGTATAATGTACCTGAAACTGCACGAAGCCTTGAGCAAACGTAAGCTAGGTGGGAATTCCAGGCGAAGTCACTGTCAAGTAAGACACCCAGGTATTTAACAGATGAAACGAATGGGACGGATGTACAAGTGCAAGGAGAACAAGATAAAGGGTGCACCAGCAATGGAAGGTTTAAACTAACTTTCTTCAAGGGATGGTGGAGACAAATAAGCTGTGTTTTGGAGACATTAACTTTTATCTCATTTTTACAGAACCAGTTCATAGCGCTATTCATTTACTCTTGTAAAAGGGAGATAGCATCTGAAAAACGAGAATGTTGGGATAATATAACTGTCGTCCGCGTACTAGAATAAAACGGCGGGAATAGCAGCGACGAGGTCATTTACGTATAGAATAAAAAGAAGTGGACTTAATATAGATCCCGGAGGTACTCCGGCTTTAATTACGGTTACATTGCTTCGGTGCTGTCCTATGGAGACTAGATGTGTTCTATCGTCTAAAAAGTTAGTCATCAGCTTTAAAAAAGGCCCGCGAAATCCAACCAATGAGAGTTTAGATAATAGAAGGCTATGGCATACACTGTCGAAAGCTTTGCTAGCGTCTAGGAAGAGAGCGCAGACAAACCTGGTTAGCTTCTAAAGCTGAATTGATAAGATCTGAAATGTCCTCCAAGAGAACCTGTGTGCCTTTACCTGGTAAAAAACCCTACTGCGTACTTGAAGTAATGATATTGGCATCTAGAAACTTAGACATGACTTGCAGCAGATGTTTTTCTAATACTTGAGAAATACACGGTAGAATTTAGATTGGCCGGTAATTTTCGTATTTGTTTCGTGCACCTCCCTTGAACAGGGGCATTACTATAGCCTTTTTCATTTCTGTAGGAATAACGCCACCGGCTGCAATATGATTCTACAATTTTAATAGCACACACTTAATATAGCATCAAAATTTCTGCGCAACTCGTCTACAGAAATGCCGTCAACGCCAGGTAATTTATTAGATTTTAAGTGAAAATGAATTGATCTGACATCAGATAAGAAGGAAGCTGCGCGGATTTGCATACACTGTCACTTAGAGTACAGAAACCAGGTTGCGGTTTAGCAGTACTAGAGACGCGTGAAAAAAAATGTATTAAATTCATTTGTAACAGCTGCCCCGTCTGAAGAAAAATGAGAAATAATTGACAGCTGATGACCACCACGTCTAGGCGCCCCTATTAATTAATTTGCGAGAGACCACGTCTTTTTCATGTCTGAGGGAGCCGCATTGAATTTGGCGCGCATGTGGTTTCGCTTTGCCAACCGAATCATGGAATTCACTTGATTTCTACGCATCTTAAATTTCAGCAGCAGCTCAGGACGGTTAGGAGCCCGTTTTGATTGGGCCCACATAAGGTCTTTTTCCTTAATTGCGGCTAATATTTGTGGCGACAGCCATTTGTTCTCTTCTCGACGCAATCTGATTTTTATAGAGCGGGCACATCTGTTCCTATAAGTCTGGAGTACCTGGACAAAACGGTCGTATAAATTAGCTGGACAGACTGTGTATAGGAGGGACTGCCAGTTATGCTTTGCGATGCATTCGTCAAAGAGTCTTGTATCAACAATGTAAATTTCCTTTTTTGTGCTGTTAACATTGAAAGGTTTAGAGTAGTCTACGAGATGACAGCAGACGAAATAATGATCGGCGAGCTTGGTTTCAACCACAGCTGCATGTGCCGTAAACTCGGAGCACCGGACATTAATATGGTCAATGCAGGATTTGACCAACTTTCCAGATAAAAATTCTTCGCGCGTTATGTGGTGTATTGCGTCTTCTAGTCTCCATTTCGACAAAAGGTCGTGAAGATAGTCAGGGACCAGCGGCAGAGTCGGGCGGAGGGTATCAATGTTAATGTCTCCCAGCACACACACGTTTTGGTCAAGAGAAAGGGACGATAATGCTGTGTCAAGTTCTGATAGGAATAAGCGTACATTGCAACAAGGGGGGCGGTAAATAGACAGCACAACTATTGACAACGCAGATGAGCATAGCCACAAAGCAACCACTTCAGCTTGCGAAAAGGAAAGTGGTATTTTTGCTACAGAACACATATCTTTCACGAATACGGCAACGCCCCCTCCCCTACGCAGAGTGCGCGTGTATGAAAATAGTTGATACCCGCGTATAGAATAAGAAGCAATGGTATTGGCGGAAACATTTATTTCTGACAAAACAAAGACATCACAACTAGATAGCAAAGGCGAATTTTTATTGCGATAGCAATTATATGGACACTTCCACCGGATTTCTGCCGTCGGCATCGTCGTCGCCGTCGCCGTGAGGTTCCGTATAGATAAAATCTTCGACGCGCGCCGTATGCCCGAGCGGAAGCGTGCGGGGACGCACGCTGTCACGGAGAGCGAACGCACTCAATCTTCCACGCGCAAGCAAGGAAGCGGGAAGCGAGCGCCGGAGGAAGCTGTGGGGGGGGGGGGGGGGGGGCGCATTTCCACTCTGCCAACAACCGCGCTCGTCGCTCGCTCGCACCGTCTCTTATCTCCACACGGCTCTGACCTTCATCAGCTGTGCATTCGCCGCTCAGTTTCCGTTGCAGCGATAGACCGCACGTACATTCGCCCGCTGCGGCGTATATGCGCTTGCTGCCAGCGTTTTGACAGTCGTTGTCTGCAGTCATTCAGTGTGATCTATTCGTGTTGGTTTGTGCGCGCTGACACCACAGTTAGTAATAGTCGGGCCACATTTTCCAACGCGCGCTACACATGCAATGCTGCCCGGATCGGCAGTGCAGCGCTACAGGTGTGTCCCTTCGCACACGCTGCCCACGGGCAGCGCTTCTCATCAACACCACCGTTTCACACGCGCCTTCTCGTGGTCATCGAGTCTCTCTCCATGTCGGTCTACTTACGCCGCAGCACACCTGCTTACTTAATCAGCTTATGTTTACTACAATTCATATTGCTACCAAAGCCGCTCACCTTACTTCGTATGACATTGCTGTGTTGCTATCGCATTCATTGCTTCACCCTTAGGGCGAAAGTGTGACATTTTTAGAGCCCAGAAATGATTCCAGTGTTTTCGGATGCTACGGATGTTAACATGGATGGCTGCGAAAGCATTACCGGTATTAGAAGTAAAAAGGTTACAAACTTCCGAAAAGCTTCCAAACGAGAGTAAGCTGGCAACATCCATATTTAGACGAGTTTTTCGAGGTCATTCAGAGTATCAATGCGAATGAGAGGGGCACCTTCAATCTTTCTCGCCAACACCCTTCCGTTGCGTATCCTGACAAACTTGTATTCCTTTCCCTTTCCCCTCATGCGAGCCTGACGAAACAGGTCCCGGTTGGCATGCGTCAGATTATCATTGAAATATAAACGAGGGTTTGGATCCATGCCATCCAAAACAAGATTCCGGAGACCATTGCGAGCATCCAGCCATTTTTGCTTAACTGCTATGTTCTGTGTTTGGACGAGGGTAGCTGGAACACAATCTTTACGAGCTGGTAGCCTGCGCACAACGGCAACATGAGAAGGTTGAAACTCTATACCTAGCTCCCCTGCAACTTGGCCAAGTACCGATAGAAGGTCCTCATTACGCTCGACAGGGAAACCATGGATTTCAACATTGCACCTTCTCGTGTACTGTTCAAGAGCATTGATCTCTGTGGTCATGCTGTGGATGACTGTAGCGTGACCGGAAATAGTCGAGGACAGTGTTTCGCACTGGGCGCGACGCTGGCCAAGTTCAGCTTTACTATCCAACACCGCAGAGAGTACGGAGTCGTATTTTGCGGACAAAAACTCGATAGACTTCTGAATTTCTCCTACAGTCACGGCCAACTTTTCTCCGGTGCTTTTGAAATCCAGTTCTTCTACTTTTAACTACAAGTGCTCCTGTTGTTGTGAGCTGATCCAGTTTTTGATTCAATGACGTCAACTGATGTGAGAACAAGGCATCACCTGTTGCTCTAGATTGCCTACATGTCTGGCAAGACCAAGCTTCGCGCCTTTCGGTCGCCATTTTAGTGTAGGCACCCTCAGCAACTGCCGAACAGCTTTTGCCGAGATGATACCCTCGCCTGCAGGAAGAGCAAGTTAAAAATTTGCCATCTGCAGGCAACAAATGGGAGCACACAACACAAACATTCGACATCTTGGTGCAGTCAGCGGCAAACAAGGGAAGAGAGAAAAAAATAAAAAAATGACCAGGTTGATAGAAAGGACTCACCTGCCGATAGCAAGGTGAAAGATAGGTCACTGGTTGGTCCCGGTTTGCCGCTGACTGCAGAGAAGCCCGGCAGAAGCAAGATTTAAGTACACCGCGGTTGACACCAGGTGGATGATGACTACAGTGGCCGCGACTTCAGCGACATCGGTGGTAGTAGAGAGCAGGAGAAACGTCCAAGGCAGCAGGTCCGCAGTCCGCAGGCGCCGACGTCACTCAGCGACGAAACAGCTTGCTCCCGATTGATCCTCCCACACGCTGATACTGATGTAGCCGGGTGTCCTGCCGATAGCAAGGTAAAAGATAGGTCAGTGGCTGGTCCCGGTTTGCCGCTGACTGCCTCTGTGTTTCTTAAAGAGGTTACACACTTTCGTCTGCGACGGAGAGAACGACGTCACTAACGGTATGCCCGCTGTCCGCCGTTGTCGCTTGCGTTCCGTGTCTCGAGTTTGCTCGGTGGCGTGGTTAGCAGCATTCGTCCGCTATTGCCGCTTGCGATTCATCGATATAAATTGCTTCAAAATTAAATCTCTCCGTTACGTAAGACAACGAATAGCTCATGCCCCCTTAAGCAATGGGTCACATCATCATCATCAGCCTATGTTTATGTCCACTGCAGGATGAAGGCCTCTCCCTGCGATCTCCAATTACGGCTGTCTTGCGCTAGCTGATTCCAACTTGCGCCTGCAAATTTACTAACTTCATTCTTTTATGGGGGTATGAGCAATGTCCCGTACCTCCGTAAACGCGGCCTCTCCATTACGGCGACAGAAGAGAAGGCAAATTCTACGATGGAATGATGAGCGGCAGCGCAGCCAGCTACGGAATGTTAGCTATTTCACAAGCTGCTAGCTAGCGCCCCCTACCTTGTACACCACGATCTGCAGCCGAGACGCGTCTATTGTGTTGTGGGATTTCTGTGGCAGAGAGAGGGCGCGTTCGATCGTGCGAGGACGAGGCTGTGCGAGTGTGAGTGCGAGATACCGTGTGCGTGTTCAACGGACGCTATATGCGAGTTCCTGTGCGACAAACTTGAGCCCCTGCGTTGCATCCTGTGAGCAGTCTTATTTTTTTACTTAATAAATCAAGTTACATCAATCAAACCACTGTGACCTGTGAGACGCGGCTGTCTTCAACAGGAAGAAGACTATTCTCGAGCCAATGCTGATAATGACAGTCTTATGTGGACAGGCGACTTTTTCGTTAAATTGGCGCAATGAAATTAAGATCTTGAAATTATTTCATGTGCAAACCCAAATGGGAAGAAGATATTTTTTCTCAGATGATGCCTGTACAAAACTTTTTTTGTTCCATTTGAAGACTAATATGTGGAATACAACTGCCGTTCTAAGTGGTGATCCGTAAATAATTTCTGAGAAAATCTGCATTGAAATCCTAAACTCTAAAATTTTACACATAAATAATGTCGCATGTTGTTTGGCGAAAAAGCTACTGAAATTAAAGGGCGTCTCCAGTAAGTACGAAAATTTTACCATGAACATATGGGGTAGTTGTTGCAATACAATGATGAAACAAAGGTGCCCCATTTACCGTAGCACCGTCCCTCACAAAACTGATGTACTGCTGTAGCTTCAGTGTAACTACTGGTGAGCGTTGACATGATTCGTGTATGGCAAGAAACTAGCACTATCCATTGCACTCAGGATATGTATTGCGGCATGCACATGTTGTTATGCTGGCTCGCGAACACTTCCACCCCTCACAGATTGGTATCAATTCTTACCCATATCGGCGCACGCATGGTTTAGAAACAGGATGGATGCCATAAGAATTTAATTTTAGTTTCGTAATGCACTTGGTTACCCCCCGCAGGGGCGTCTGCGCAAGCAGGCGTTTGGTGAGTCGCGCCACCACGTACCCGAGCACACGAGGGTTGGACCCTCCCGCGTCTAACTGTGCGCGGCTTAGCCGTGTCCGGGGAAAAGGGGATCCTGGGGGTTGAGCCGACGCTGAGTGTTTGGACCTTTAAGGCCCCTCAGCAGAGGCAACACACCCCTTTGGCCTCGGCTTCACGTAGACGGCACCCCCGGACTGACCCACCCGGGGGAAATCGGTGGTCGCCTTTTCCTATCCCCCTCTCCAACCTTTTGCTTTCCTGTCTCCTTTCTTTAACTATCCTATCATCTCTTCTCTTCTGTCACTTCCTAATTTTCATAGGCGGCTTGGGTTAACCTTGTGTATGTGCCCTCCCTTGGGTACAATATATTAGGTTATAGTGGCAATGTACGGTTGGCGCCTGCAGCCTTACGCGTTAAGCACTGCAGCGTCCCCTAGTTGGGCTCCGTGGTGGGTGGCCGCCATTGCCGCCGAAATAAAACAAACCGTTATGGGAACACCAGCATTTCCCCGCCTACTTGATCGTCACCCTCTAAAGAGGGGACGCACCGATGAACTTAGACTGTATTCCAACCGACCAAAAGAAATCTATCCGAAATACCATGTTGTACACAGTGAAAATGCTTCAAAACCGGCCAGATCCATTTCTCCATTCATAGTTGCGAAATCTTTGATGGAAGCTTTAGGCTCAGGTTACAAAGTCATCAAAATGGCTAGCGGAGACCTTCTTCTTGAGGTCCCTCAGAAACAACAGTACGAGAAACTCGGCAACCTTGTGACTTTCGGCAACATACCAATTTCTGTATCACCACACCAATCAATGAATAGCTCACGTGGAGTCGTATCAGAAGCAGACCTCCTAGAAATATCAGAAGCAGAACTCCTGGAAGGGTGGAAAGATCAAAATGTCACCACTGTAAAACGTATCATCATCAGACGGGACAACAAAGAAATCCCCACCAAACATCTTGTCCTCACATTTGGATCTAGCGTTCTGCCTGAAACCATCGAAACAGGATACATTAGGTTAACTGTTCGACCATATGTCCCTAACCCTAGACGGTGCTTCCAATGCCAAAGATTTGGCCATGGCTCACAGAGCTGTCGTGGTCAAATAACTTGTGCAAGGTGTGGAGTACAGGGCCACTCCTCCGACAACTGTACTGGCACTCCTCACTGTGTGAACTGCAGTGGTGACCACGCATCCTACTCACGTTCCTGTCCAAACTGGGATAAAGAAAAGGACATAATCACCCTAAAAGTCAAAGAAAATATTTCTTTCAAGGAAGCCCGTAAGAGGTGCTCACAACACATCTTATGCTGATGCGGCGCGTCGGGGGGCAGCGTCGCAGCGGCCACTGCCACCTGCCCAGCCCGCACACAGCGAGCTGTCGCTTGTGGCCCCTGCCCCCGGGGTGGAAGGAGCTAAGCCTACCCCACCCAACCAGCAAACAAGCCCGGTTACCCTAGGGTTACCGGCACCACAACAGTCCAAGGAGGCATCCTGCGCTTCGCGTAGCGAACCAGCAGGACCGCCAGCAGCGCCCACGGTGGGTGCAGTCAAGGCTGCCTCACCCTCTCCGGCCCCTGCTGCCGCTGGCAACAGCCGGCGCAGCTCAGGCCCAAAGGCAGCCCCATCAACCTCCGGGCTGGTGGGCACAAAGGTCTCGTCCTTCGCGGCGAGACTTTCTCGCGAAATTTCTCGCTCGCAAGAGCGTGTGTCCAGCGCCTCACATGAGGCAATGGACACTACACCCATCCCGACGGCGCATCAAGCGCCTAAGGAGTGGCGAGGCTCCCTCGACCGCTTCAGAAAGGACAAATCCCGCTTTACAGGGCCTGGAAAAGGTTCTGTAATCTAAGGCAAAACTTCCATTTTTGTACACACAGCACCAATTTTACTTTCAGTATGGATATACAAATCATACAGTGGAACGTCCGAGGCATTCTTAGGAACCTCGATGATGTGCAAGAACTTCTCCACGAACACAATCCAAAAGTGCTGTGTGTACAGGAAACTCACTTAAAATCGGAACATGCTAACTTTCTTCGACAGTATGTTACGTTTCGTAAAGACCGCGATGATGCTCTTGCATCTTCAGGCGGTGTTGCCATTATAATTCAGAAAAACATAGCGTGTCAACGTTTACCGCTGCAAACGCCCCTCGAAGCAGTGGCAGTTCGACTTGTTCTCTTAAACAAACTCATCACCATTTGCTCGCTTTACATACCCCCACATTACCACTTACACAAACATGAATTCCAGTCCCTAATAGACGAATTGCCAGAACCTTATCTTGTTCTTGGGGATCTCAATGCACACAGCGGACTGTGGGGCGACTCTCGCATCGATGCTCGAGGCCGTCTAATTGAAGGCTTTCTTTTCTCATCCGGTGCATGTCTGCTAAACAAAAATGAACCTACATATTATTGTCTTGCAAACAAAACTTTTTCTTCTATAGATCTCAGCATAGCTTCTCCATCCATATTACCCGAACTTGAATGGGAAGTTATAAAAAACCCTTACAGGAGCGACCATTTCCCAATACTGCTGAGAGCAACAAGACAACACGAATCTCCACCACATGCTCCCCGGTGGAAGGTCGATGCAGCGGACTGGGAGAATACCAAACACTTACCAGTACGATCTCGTGGGCTGACATGTCTTCGCTCGAAATTGATGGTGCCGTCGAGTATTTTTCTAACTTGATAATTGATGCAGCTTCTAAATGTATCCCCCAAACAAGTGGACTTTCTAGCAAACGCCGTGTTCCATGGTGGAATGAACAATGCCGGAACGCGCGTAGGCAGCAGAACAAAGCATGGAGGCAGCTTCGTGATTCTCCTACTGCTGAAAACCTTTTCAATTTTAAGAAAATCAAATCCCAAGGTAGGAGAACGCGCAGACAAGCCAGGAGAGACAGCTGGCAAACATTCTTATCAAGCATCAATTCATACACTGATGAGGCCAAGGTTTGGAACCGGGTCAATAGAGTAAGAGGACGACAAACACATCCGCCTCCCCTGGTAGACACGCAGGGAGACAGCCTGGAGGACCAAGCGAACCATCTGGGTGCACATTTTGAACAAGTGTCCAGTTCATCGCACTATTCTACAGCATTTACAACATACAAATCAGCAATAGAAAAACAAAAACTAGACCGAAAGAGCACCGGGAACGAGCCATACAACTTACCTTTCTCTCTAGCAGAACTGGATGCATCACTCTCCTGCTGCAACCAATCTGCCCCAGGCTCTGACCGCATACTATATAAAATGTTGAATAACCTGTCCTCTGAAACAAAGAAAACCCTTCTCTGCCTGTACAACTCTATATGGACCTCCGGCGAGATCCCCTCTGCCTGGAAAAGGCCATAGTAATCCCTATACTGAAGCAGGGCAAGGATCCATCGTCTGTATCGAGTTATCGGCCCATAGCTCTAACAAGCTGCATCTGCAAAGTCTATTGAGAAGATGATAAACCGCCGTCTGATACATTTCCTAGAATCAAACAAGCTGCTTGACCCATAGCAGTGTGGATTCCGCGACGGCCGATCCACCACTGACCATCTGATACGCCTAGAGGCTCAGATTCGCGAGGATTTTGTCCAAAGCAATTCTTCCTGTCTGTTTTCCTTGATATGGAAAAAGCATATGACATCACGTGGCGATTCGGAATACTAAGAGACCTCGCACACTTTGGAATACGTGGCATTATGCTGAATATCATTGAAAGTTATCTGTCCAACCGCAGATTCCGTGTTCGTGTGGGTAATGCCCTATCAAGACCATATGTGCAGGAAACTGGAGTACCACAGGGTGGTGTGCTCAGTTGCACCCTTTTTATCATAAAAATGAACTCTCTGGGTCTGTACATCCCACGCAACATATTTTATTCAGTATATGTCGACGATGTACAGATAGGCTTCACATCATGTAACCTTGCAATCTGTGAGCGGCAGGTTCAGCTTGGACTGAACAAACTGTCTAAGTGGGCAGACGAGAATGGTTTTCGGCTTAACCCACAAAAGTCCACATGCGTCCTCTTCTCCAGAAAGAGAGGTCTGCGCCCTGATCCCAACATCGAGATACAGGGTGAGGGTCTACCTGTAAAAACTGAACACAAATTCCTAGGCCTAATTCTGGACGCGAAGTTAACGTTTATCCCACATCTCAAGTATTTAAGAAACAAGTGCCTGAAGACAATGAGCCTCTTGAAAGTGTTGTCTCGCACTACGTGGGGTAGTGACACAAGATGTCTATTGAATCTATATAAGAGCCTCATTCGTTCACGTATAGACTACGGTTCCATTATATATCACTCCGCGACGCCGAGCGCCTTGAAGATGTTAGACCCTGTCCACCATCTGGGTATCCGCCTCTCTACGGGTGCGTTCAGAACAAGCCCCGTAGAAAGCCTTTATGCCGTATCAAATGAATGGTCGCTACATCTACAGAGAACTTACTTATCCTTTGTATATTTCCTAAAAGTGAACTCAAACAATACACACCCTGCCTACACAACTATAAACGATCTGTCCAGTGCCCAAACCTTTCTGAACCGCCCTTCCGTGAGAAAGCCCTACGCACTGCGAGTAAGAAGTCTTGCCGAAGAAATGGATGTGTCACTCCACGAGCACGATGTCATGCCCCCTCCTGTACAGCTGCCACCATCGCAGTGGCAGCTGATTCAGTGTGATCTGTCCTTCATTGAGGTTACAAAGCATGCGCCGGTCCTACATATCCGTATGCATTTCCTCGAATTGCAGCACAAATACTCTTGCCCGGAATATTTTACTGACGCTTCAAAGTCACACGCTGGCGTGTCTTACGCGGCGGTCGGTCCATCATTTTCTGCTGCGGGAGTTCTACACCCAAACACAAGCATCTTTACAGCGGAGGCCTACGCCATCCTGGCGGCGGTTAAACACATCAAACAGCTAGACATACGCAAGGCAGTCATTTGCACTGACTCTTTGAGCGTGTTGAAATGTTTAAACACTCCAAGTAGGCACAGAAACCCCGTAATTATAACTCTTTATTCCACCATTTGCACCGCGTATGCATCCAAGCAGCAAATTGTGCTCTGCTGGGTGCCAGGGCACCGCGAGATCGAAGGGAATGAGTTGGCCGACAAGCTAGCCACATCAGTTCATACAGACGCTGCCACTTCACCCATAGCCGTCCCTGTAATGGACCTAAAGCCCTTTATCAAGAAAAAGGTCAGGACCTACTGGCAACGTCTGTGGGACAGAGAAACGGGCAACAAATTACACACTATCAAGCCTCATCTCGCTCATTGGCCACCAGAATCGAAGACACGCCGCACACAGGTTACACTTTGCAGACTCAGGATAGGACACACAGTACACATGCTTACTTATTGTCCGGTGGCGATCCGCCTGTCTGTGATGAATGTGGCGAGCCACTCAGTGTACTTCATGTCCTCTTACAGTGCCCTGAACTGGAGCCTCGGAGGAAAAAAACATTTTCCATTACCATCACGGCAATATCTCCCATTACATCCTTCTATGTTTTTGGGCAATGAACCTCTTTTTAAATATGAATCACTTCTCGCGTTTTTAAAAGACATACATAATTTCCGTGTTATCTATCCAGGTGACGTGTAGCACGGCCTCTCTGCAGAGGCCACTGCTGCGGTAATTTATTAAAGAAAGCACGTGCCTCGTGGTCTTTGTTCACAAAGGCCTTCGGTAGGCGTTGTGCTGCTTTTATATCCTTAATTTTAGCACCATGACCACTTCTCATACATTCACGACCCACAGATCACTCCACACGTCACTGCCATAATTCTATTCGATATATGTTTTACGCTTATATACCGCGATTTGCTCTTAGGCCCCTTTACAGCCACATAGCACCCTACCATCGGAACCCACTGATCATGGCAAACATACCATTCATTGTCTTGGCGCTCTTTGGCCACATTTGGCCCTTGCGCCAAAAAACACCAAATATCATCATCATCATCATCACTTGGTTACTCGATCTTTCATGCATTTCGAGCGGATATCCGCACACACGTATGCGCGGCCCTCCCCGCCATTTCCGCTCCTATTCCTCCCATAATATTGTCTATCCGGTCCGTGCTTTTCAATGCAGATTCGACTCTTTTCTCGTTTTATTATCTTTTTTTATAGCGAAGTTGTTAAGGGCTAGTTTCCCCAGGACCGTGTCCGCGTGTAAAAAAAAAAAAAAACTATCATCATCGGCATTGGCTCCATCGACGTCGTCTTCTTCCGCAGCTGGCTCGTTTGCACCCCTCGTTTTGCGCTCGTGCTCGGCACGCGCTCGTACCACTGCTGCCGCGTTCGTCGTCGTCTGCTTCCACAGCTGGCTGCGTTGCCGCTTATCATTCGAGCGTACAATTTCACTTCTCCTGTCGTTGTAATGGAGAGGCTGCGTTTACGATGGTATGAGCCATTATTTAAAGGTGCATGAGCCATTCATGAGCAACTGACGACGTGTCCTAATGCGTTTGAGCAACGGCGCCGTGAGCGCGCTCGGTTCTCGTCGTCGATGTGCCGATTCTAGCGTGAGAGCTTCTAAAGCCCAGGTGAAACGTCAGCGAAGAGCCGCGGACCCCGAGTTGAGGGAGCGCGATATTGAGGCCAAACGTCAGTGAAGAGCCGCGGACCCTGAGTTGCGGGAGCGCGATGTTGAGGCCAAACGTCAACGTCGTTTTGCCCTGCAGGAATCCAACAACGGTGGTGCACGCCTCGACAACGCTAGCGTCAACTTCCCCGCTGTGACGGCCAGGTTTCAACGAGAGTTATTCAACCGGAACGTTCATGATAGACATGTTCGGTTGGGTGCGTGCTGCTCAACGACGATGCGCCCATTCTCATGTGGGGGGCAGTATTCACTACAGCAGGCCCACAAGTCACAGTTTCGCTGGCTTCCATCTTCACAGTAGTGTAAGGGCTCTGAATTCGCAGTAATTGCATTGTGCGTTTACAAAAATAAAATTTATTTGTATGTCAGGCGTAACGTTAACAGGCAGCTAAGCCAGCTGTGGGGATTAAAGAGGAAATGAAGGTCGCCGACATTCCAGTTGGCATGATGAATAAATGGATCAGGATAGGCCACGTACGGCGTACAGGAGAGATAGATAACTGGGGGTCTATTCGACTTACGGAATGGGTCTGACCAAGAGAGGGAAAGCGCAGTCGAGGACGGCAGAGAATTAGGTGATGTCGTGAAGTTAGGAAATTTTCAGGAATCGGACTGTATCGGCTGCCGCAAGACAGGGGGAGTTAAATGTGGCTGGGAGAGCCCTTGGTCTTGCAGTGAACCAAAATCTGTTCTTTATAACAAGCTTCGCTTGAAAAGAACTCATTGAAGGGTATATTCACCAAATGAGCCTTGCCTAGTGACCAGATACCCAAACTAATTGACCAAAATGCAAGTTTGAAGGTGCTAATGATTGGACTGTTTGGAAGTGGGAGTCACCGGAAGCAGTCAGGCAGGAGCACAAAGACATTGAATGAGTGATGACCACTGCAAAATTTGCTGATGTATTTAGTTTTCGCAAGGCTTGAACTATTACAGTTTATCCGTAAATTACAATTTCGCACATGGCCTCAATACTGCAATGCTTTTGTTTCTTTCACTTTTTGTCCCAATTATCCTTTTTTTTAGGGGATCTCTCATTGGTCTTCTATCCTGGAACCTCCTCTTGTATGTAAGTTTTAACGTATATATATATATATATATATATATAAATATATATATATATATATATATATATATATATATATATATATATATATATATATATATATTTGTTGTTAGTAATGATGATGATGATTGTTGGGGTTTAGTGGCGCAAGGGCCAGGTATGGCCAAAGAGCGCCATGACAGTATTAGTTCGCAGTGAAGTGATGAATTGAGAGAAGTAGATGTGACGTGGCTGTAAAGGGGCCTAAAATAATCGCTGTAAAGTGCGTAAAATCTACATGGAATAAGATAATGGCAATGACTAGTGACGTGTACTATGAAGGTAAAAGATGCATTGCTAAACAATGACATGATATACAAGATATGTCAGATATAAAAATTGTCAAAAACACTACTGCCTAAACAGAGCCCTTGAAAGACAAGGGGCTGGAGGCATGTGCTTATACAAAACTATCACAGCGGCATCCTCTGAAGAGAGGATGCGCTACGAATTTGTTGGGCTTATAACATGCAGGACCACTTCGTTTAAAAAACCGAGGACTGCTTTGGTGTTAAACACCGGTTCTTCACCAATAAACATCATAGGATGAAGAGGGATATTATAGTGGTATGCTACAGGGAAATGTTTCCTTCTCTCTAGTTCGGCTTCCCGACACTCCAGGAGGACATGGAGGACGGTCAGCCTCTCACCACATCTACCACAGGTTGGTGGTTCATCACCTGTCAACAAAAAAACTGTGGGTTCCGTACGTGTGTCCTATTCTCAGCCGACTGAATAAGACGTCAGTTCGCCGTGCTTTCGTTACGGGGGGCCAGAAACCTAACTGTGGTTTGATAAAGTGAAGCTTATTACTTGTTTCAGCATCCCACAAGCGTTGCCAGTGGCTTCGCAGTTTCTTTCGCAAGAAAGGTTTCAGATCTGTTACAGGGACAGTAGCTGTAGGGTTAATAGCGTGTGATGTTATTGACGTAGCCATTCGGTCAGCTAGCACATTACCCTCAATGCTTCTATGGCCAGGCACCCAGCATATAATGACATGCTGGTTACATAAATACGCTTGACAGAGGACGGAATAGAGCTCAGTGTGTACAGGATTTTTGTGTTTACCGAGTGACATCAATGCTTTTACGACGCTTAGGGAGTCCGTAAATATAATTGCCTTTTGAAGTTTTGATTTCCTTATATGCTTCACAGCCGACAACAGTGCATGGGCTTCAGCCGTAAAAATACTCGTTTCCGGGTGGAGTACACCGGATTCCGAGAAGGATGGGCCAACGGCTGCATAAGACACCCCGGCATGTGACTTGGAAGCGTCAGTGTAAAGCTCTGTACACGAGTACTTGTATTGAAGCTCTAAGAAATGCATTTTGATGTGTGCCTCTGGCGCGTGTTTAGTTACCTCTACAAACGATGTATCGCAATCTATGAGTTGCCACTGCCACGGCGGTAACAGTTTCACTGGAGCCATAGGACGATGATCAAGCAGCGGAACACCCATTTCCTCACTGAGGTTCCTCACACGCAAGGAGAATGGCTTTCTCGCTGCAGGTCGATTATGGAAGAGTGTGGCAGCGGTAACGTCATTTATGGTTGAATAAGAAGGATGTTCATTGTTTGCTTGTACTTTCAGAAAATATGTGAAACTGCTATATGAATGCTGCAGATGGAGTGACCACTGGTTAGACTCTACATAGAGGCTTTGGATCGGACTTGTTCGGAAAGCACCGGTCGCGATGCGGATACCCAGATGGTGAACGGGGTCTAGTATTTTTAATGCAGTTGGCGTTGCAGAATTATAAATTATAGACCCGTAATCAAGCCGTGAGAGGACAAGACTGCTATACAAGTTAAGCAAACACTTTCGATCACTGCCCCATGTTGTGCGAGACAGAAGATTTAGAACGTTCATTGTCTTCAGGCATTTTGCCCTCAGATACTTAATATGAGGAATAAATGTAAGCTTGGAATCTAAAATGATTCCTAGAAACTTATGCTCGCTGCTCACAGAGAGCGCATCTCCTTGGATTTGTATACTTGGGACAGGCGTTACGCCTCTCTTGTTTGTAAAGAGTATGTAAGTGCTTTTCTGAGCGTTAACTTTAAAACCATTCTCCTCCGCCCATTTGGACAATCTGTTCATTCCCAGCTGTACCTGTCGTTCGCAGATGGCAATATTACATGACTTAAAGGCTATCTGCACATCGTCGACATAGACCGAATAAAACATTGTGCGTGGGATGACTGTACGCAGGGAATTCATTTTTACAATAAATAGTGTGCAGCTAAGCACACCGCCCTGCGGCACACCAGTTTCTTGTGTGAATGGCCTAGACAAAGCTCTGCCCACCCTTACGCGAAATGTGCGGTTAGTGAGGTAACTTTCGATTGTGTTAAGCATATTGCCACGAACACCCATCGCCGAAAGATCTCGGAGAATTCCAAAGCGCCATGTGGTGTCGTAAGCTTTCTCTAGGTCTAGAAATACAGACAGACAGAACTGCTTATGTATGAAAGCATCTCTAATATATGCCTCAATGCGGACAAGGTGGTCTGTTGTAGACATACCTTCTCGAAAACCACACTGGAAGGTGTCCAGAATTTTGTTATTTTCTAGGAAGCATATTAGGCGCCGGTTTATAATTTTTTCGTACAGCTTGCACAGGCAGCTTGTTAGAGCTATTGGCCTGTAGCTGCTGGCCAAGGACGGGTCTTTGCCTTGTTTAAGTATGGGGATGACTATGGCTTCTTTCCATGAAGACGGAATACAGCCAGCCGCCCACATGGCATTAAAAAGAGACAAGAGTGTTTTCAGTGTTTCGGGGTGTAAGTACCTAATCATTTCGTACATGATACGATCCCCACCTGGCGCTGAGTTGTTGCAACAAGCGAGAGATGCTTTAAGCTCAGCTAAAGTAAATGGGGAATTGTAGGCCTCACTCGATGAGCCTTTGCGATTTAGGGGTCGCCGCTCTTCGCGTTCTTTGATTCTCAGGAATGTTTCGGTATAGTGCCATGCACTTGACACATACTCAAAATGTTCGCCTAGACATTCCGCCTGATCTTCCAGGCTATCACCTTGTGTACTTACTAAAGGTAGGGGATGCGACTCCCGACCTGTTAGTTTATTTACCCGATTCCAGACTTTTCTTTCATCGGTGTACGAATTTATACTGGCGATGTACCTATCCCAACTTTCCCTCTTTGCACGTCGACGTGTTCTCCTACCTTGTGATTTGATCTGTTTGAAATTAATGAGGTTTTCAGCAGTTGGAGAATTGCGAAGCAATCTCCAAGCTTTGTTTTGATTTTTGCGCGCTTTCCGACATTCGTCGTTCCACCATGGGATGCGACGCTTATTACCTAATCCGCTAGTTTGCTTAATACATTTAGCTGCAGCGCTAATAATGAAACCTGTTAGGTATGCAACAGCGTCTTCTACATTAAAAACAGCAATTTTATCTCCGCCTAAATACGTAAGCTCTCGGAACATTTCCCAGTTGGCCGAGTCCATGTTCCATCGAGGAAAATGTGGCGAGCATGTATCTTGTTTTGTTAAGTTTAGCATAACTGGGAAATGGTCGCTCCCAAAGGGGTTCCTGAGAACAGACCACTCCAGATACGGAATTAGAGTACTCGATACTATACTTAAATCAATGGCTGAGTATGTGTTATGTGTAACGCTGTAATAAGTTGGCTCTTTCTTGTTAAGTATAGATGCACCTGAAGAAAACAGAAAATTTTCTATAAGGCGTCCTCGCGCATCTAAACGAGAGTCGCCCCATAAGGGGCTATGAGCATTCACATCACCGACAACTATGTATGGCGGAGGAAGTTCATCAATGAAGCTTTGAAACTGTGTCTTGGAAAGTTGATAACAAGGAGGGACGTAAATAGAACTAATTGTGACTAGCTTACCGAACAGTATTGCTCGGACAGCAACTGCCTCAAGGGAAGTTTGGAGGTTCAATTGCCGACAGGCAACACCTTTATCTACTATTATAGCGACACCACCCGACGAGGCGGTAGCGTCGTCGCGGTCCTTCCGAAAAATGGCATAGTGCCTTAAAAAGTTTGTGTTGTCTGCTTTGAGATGCGTCTCCTGGACACACAGCACCCTCGGACTATATTTAAGAAGGAGCTCTTTAACATCATCAAGGTTACAAAGGAGACCCCTAACGTTCCATTGTAATATTTGCGTGTTCATAATGAAATAGGAGTTTGTGCTGTGTGTTCAGGGAATGCAAATCAGTTCACAGAGCCTTTGTCGGGCCCTGTGATGCGGAATTTTTCTTTTCTAGAGCGATCGCGAGAATCTCGCCGCTCACTAGGCGCTGATGGCGCCGTCTGGCTGGTTGTTGTGTCCATCGCCTCTTGCAGGGCGCTGGACACGCGCTCTTGCAAGCGCTGTGTTGGACGTGGAGGCCTCGTCTCAAGAGACGAGACCCTTGAGGCCACCAGCCCGGAGGTCGATGGCCCCTTTTTCTGGGATGGCGGCGCAGCGCTAGCTGCAGCCGCCGAGGGGGCGGATGGCGTCACCGCCGGCTCACTGTGTGCGGGCCGGGCAGCCGCCAGAGGCCGTTGTGGCGCTGCCCCCTGACGCGCCACTTCGGCAAAGCTATTCTTCGGCAGGTAGGAAACCCGCCTTCGTGCTTCTCTGAATGATATGTTCTCTTTGACTTTGATCGTTACGATCTCCTTCTCCTTCTTCCAAGATGGACAGGACCGCGAGTACGCGGCGTGCTCCCCATCACAGTTTACACAGTGTGGCGCGTTCTCACAAGATTCAGACGAATGTTCATCAGCACATTTGGCACAGGTTATTCGGCCTCGGCAGTTCTGAGAACTGTGGCCAAACCTCTGGCATTTGAAGCAGCGGAGGGGATTCGGGATATAGGGCCTGACTCGAATCTTTACATAGCCTGTCTCGATAATCTCGGGAAGCACACTTGAGCTGAATGTTAGGATTAGATGCTTTGTTTGAATCTCTTTACCATCACGTCTCATCTTAATTCTTTTCACATTGATGACATTCTGGTCACTCCATCCCTCCAAAAGTTCAGTCTCAGTAAGCTCCATTAGATCATCATCGGAGATGACACCACGAATGGTGTTCATAGAACGGTGGGGGGTGACACTCACAGGAATGGCCCCGAAAGACACAAGTTTAGGTAGCTTTTCATATTGCATTTTATTGCGGAGTTCAAGAAGGAGATCCCCGCTTGCCAATTTGGAGACTTTGTAACCTGGGCCAAAAGTTTCAATCAGTGATTTCGCAACCAGGAAAGGTGAGATGATTGTCGCTGACTTTTCAGTTTTCTCTGAGTGTATCACGTGAAATCGTGGAAAGTTATCTACTTGGTGGCCAAAAAACTTGAAAACTTCTTCGGTGCGCCCTCGTTTATGAGGGCGATCAAGGAGTGGGGGAAATGACGAAAAAGCCATAAAGGTAACACTGATTTCGGCAGCTATGCCAGCCACCCACCACCGAGCCCAACAAGGGGACGCTACGAGACCCGAAGGAGACGCAGACGCCAGCTGTACATAGCCACTATAACCTAATATAATAGACCCAAGGTTGGATAAATTACACCAGGTTAACCCTTGCTGCCTGGAAAATTGGAAGTAAAAGGAAGTGAAAAGAAGACAGGAGAGATGCAAAGAGAGACAGAAAGGCGAAGGTTCGAGAGAGAGAGAGAGACAGGAAAAGGCAACTACCGATTTCCCCCGGGTGGGTCAGTCCGGGGGTGCCGTCTACGTGAAGCCGAGGCCAAAGAGGTGTGTTGCCTCCGCCGGGGGGCCATAAAGGTCCAAACTCCCGGTTTCGGCTCAACCTCCAGGATCCCCTTTTCCCCGGACACGGCTAAGCCGCGCACGGTTAGACGCGGGAGGGTCCAACCCCCATGTGCTCGGGTCCGTGGTGTCGCAACACACCAAACGCCTGCTTTCGCAGACGCCCCTGCGGGGAAATGTTAGTAATGCTGATGATCGCTAGGCATCAGTCGCAACTTCTGTCGGAAGTTCCAGGCAACAATTTCGTAAGATAGGACTAAGAGAGAAACTAAGAGTGAAAGGTAGGGAGGTTAACCAAGGACGTGCCCGGTTGGCTACCCTACACTTGGGGAAGGGGAAAGGGGAAGAATAGAGGAGAGGAAAGGAAAAAAATAGTCAGTCATTCGCAGAGACAGTCACAGAAGAATCTCCGCTGTCACAAGCGTTCGTACAATCCAGTACTCTTCACGAACTGCAGAAAGGCTTTTCTGGCCTTTTGCACGCAAGAATGCATAGGCCATGGCCCAAGAATCTTTTCTTCCGAGAGCGTTCTGTTATCTAACAGGTTGAGTTTAGCTTGGAGAATACGTCGTTGAGTGTCAAAATATAGACAGTGAGACAGAAGGTGCTCAACAGTCTCGTCGCACCCGCACAAATTGCACGCCGCACTGTTGGTCATCCCTATTAGGAACGAATAGGCGTTGGTAAATGCGACACGCAACCACATGCGACCCAGCAAACTTGTTTCACGACGGGAGAGTCCAGGTGGTAGGCGAAGTCGCAAGTTAGGGTCAAGAGAGTGTAAGCGTGAGTTGGTGAAACCCGGTGAATTCCATCGCAGAAGTGTGATGTGGCGAGCAATCGATTGAAGTTGCCGCGCAGCATCTGTTCTTGAGAGTGGTATAGGAACCAGCTGATGTTTGTGATGAGCCTAGCGTGCTGCTTCATCTGCGCTGTCGTTGCCGACAATTCCGCAATGGCTTGGCAACCATTGAAATACAATGTCATGTCCTTCTTCGACCGCGTGATGATGAGCGTGCCTAATTTCGTGCACTAGCTGCTCGTGTAACGCTTGTCGTAGGGAAAACTGTAAAGTTTGTAGGGCTGCTTTGGAATCACTGAAAATAGCCCGACGATTTGGCGGCTGCTGGAGCACGCAATTGAGTGCACCTTGAAGAGCCGCAAGTTCTGCTGTTGTAGTCGTGGTATTGTGCGAGTATTTAAATTGCAAAGTGACGGCGTCCGATGGAACAACTACTGCTCCGGTAGAGCTGTTGGAAATGGTGGAACCGTCCGTGTAAATGTGTATGCGGTCAGAATAATACTCGTTGATGACAAGCAGAGACAATTGCTTCAGGGCTAGTGTTGAGAAGTCTGCCTTTTTTATAATCCCAGGAATTGAGAGGCACACGTGAATTTGCCGGAGACACCATAATGCCGATGTTGGGCGTTTCGCAGGCTTGAAGCCAGATGGTATTGAGGCATGGCGTCTTGTCACAATACTACAGAATGTAGCCTGTGGTCTTCGCACTGTCAAATCGGCTAAATGATGGGATGGTAGCCGTGAAATGTGTCGAACGTGCGCTCTTAGCGTCTTACCGACGATAGTAATGGTGATCGGGTGCTCCTGTGCAATGACAATCGTTGCAGCTGTCGATGAACATCTCGGGAGGCCGAGACATGTCCGAAGCGTTTGGGCTTGTACGCTCTGTAGTGCAAAGATATTAGTCTTGCATGTGTTGGACAAGACAGGAAGACTGTATCGCAGGAATCCGAAAAAAGTGCCGTGTATAGACCTTTTCACAAACCGACGTTGAAGTAGCGCCATTGCCCGACACGGGCGACGTCTAGCGCCAGAAGATGTTATGCCGCCATTTTGGACTGTGGGCTTTGAGAGCGCAGGCCGGCCGCACTTCGTTTGTGTGATGTTCGCTGAGGATTATTTCAATTTTCTTTCACTTCGCTTGACTTGTTACGTGTTTCACGTGCTCGCGTGAACGATCTGTGTGAGGAGCAATGGGAACAGCAAGCCCAGCCAGTGGATCTGACATTTCGTCGTCGGCAGCGGCGGTAGCTGCGTCTGCTTCGTCGAGACCTGGCGTGCTAATCAGCGGTAAGTATTTTTCATTGCTATTGCTGGGCACATGTGAGTGTAGTCGTAGATTGAATCTGATCACCATCGCGGTTGAGGGTTACCTCATTTAGCGAAATTTACCACATGTAGCTGTCGAGCTAGAACTAGGCGCCGGCGGCCAGCCGACGCGTGTCAGTGGTTAGTAGATATGCAGTAGTTACTCCATACGCTTCCGACGCAACTCAGCAGCTCAGTCATGCTAAGTTTATTGAATCTGGTGCAGCGCAGGATGCTCATAACCAAATGTCAAAGCAGGAGCGTGACGCTCGAGCAGCGCGGTACTTGCAGCAAACGGATGCACGACAGCGATCACAGATGTCAGCGCAATTGATACAGCCCAGGTGCTAGATTTCGAAATTACCTTTATGTGCAGGGCCTCGCAAGGCGCATGTGAACGTCGAGAGAATGTCTTGGCGGACGCAGGGGCTGCATACATATTAGGAAACGATTTTTCCAGATCGTTGCGAAGTGTATTTACCGACTAGTTCTCTCGCAGAATGCTTCAATATGTCTTATACCGGTGTCACACGGCCACTTTTGATCGTGATCGAGCCCGATGGACCGAAATTTTTGACCGCGATCGGCTCCCTTCCGCCGATTGAGCAAAGAAACCAATCGCGACCGAGAAATTTGATCCAGATCGGGCTCGATCATGTTCAAAAGTGCACTGTCCCAGACAACGTAATAACGTCCTGAGTACATCCCCAGTACGTCCTCGCGAGGACATTGCGACGTCCTGAGGACGTCCTCTACTGGTCCTCACAAGGTCCTCGTGTCAGGACATCCTCAGAAGATCATCAGGTAGTCCACAAGGATATTTCTAGGACATTTTGAGGACTTATTGGGGTGCATTCTAGGCATGCTTTAATGCTGAATTTTTGCATTCAAGAGCCTCATTAGGTTCTAATGTAACACTAGGGCATGCTTAAAGCCACATATTGCTGCTTCAAGAAGTTCATCATTAATAATAGGCTGTCTGGTAGCCTCAGCTTGCTGATTAATACAAGGCCAGTTTATATAGTAAACAGTGAATGCCAACAGGGCATTATGTGACGAAAGCAGCACAAACCCTTGCCGTACTCAGCTAGTTTTCAACACATGCACAGTAAGGCTTGGTGCTGCTGAATTGCCTCACGTGTGGTTATAAACTGAATTGGCCATTTTCATTTATCGCACGACTCAAGGTTGAAAGGTGCCATGAGCAAGGTGCCTAAATAATGTGGATTCTGCCTTTTGAAAACTGGATGAAATTTAGCCTGCAGGAAAATGACGGTTTTTCTGTATCAACAAAATGGATCTACTTCGTTATAAAAAGTGTCAGTAGCAGGTAATGCATAAGGGTGGTCATGGTAACTGCTAAAGCAAATAGTACAAACAACAGTTTTCCAATGACTAGACTTTGTTATTACTATCTGTAGTGGCCCTCGCCAAGGCCACCAATATTTCTTCAACAAAGTGTGGTTCCTCTTGGAATTGGGCTCTGTACTCGAACTTTGAGGCACCTAATCCGAAAAATCCGAGTGCACATCCAGTGAGCCTAGAAGAAAGTCATATATTGTGATGATGAGCACTTAATAACGACAGTTCTGAAAACAGCAAGGTGCAACTTCTTAAACAGGAGGCCCTTGTGGCTATGTTGGATACAGCATCTATATTGTTATATGGGGATCAAGCCCATAAGCACGACAACAGTAACTAACCTCCAAATGTTAAGTGCTCACGCTTAACAATATTGTTTCAAGTATTTTTCAAGATAACCTAAATACAATACTCACCTTCAGGTGTGCCAGCCTTGGCCTGCTGTTTGCTCTGTTTTTCGCCAGAGTGGCGCGGCCACCCCTTTATTACGTTCTCTACATCACTTCGTTTTGATGTCGAATAGTTTTGCATTATAGCCCCTGAAAGATGCATTGGAAATTACTTTTGCAACATTGTGTGTATACAAGCCCAAGGGCGCTATAACGTAAAATGATTCCAAACTGTTTTGATTCCAATTTCTGCAATCAGCCTCCACGATTGGTCAAAACATTTTCGGGCCGCTCCCAACTTCGCCTGTCTGTCACGCGACGTCACGAAAACCGCAATAGCTCCCCATCTGATATAACGTGTACACACTATTATGCATGATTAAACTGCAGAAAAGAAGAATAATCATTCCTGATTCGATGTCTTTTCACCAGTAGTTCTCTGCTATTGGTCCAATGTTATCTGGCTACGCCCACTTCGTCTGTCTGTCACGCGACGTCACAAAACTGCGAAAACTCACCACGTCAAAGTAACGTGTACGCGAAAAAAATGCATTAATATGCCGAACAAAATTGAGAATTTTTCTGAAAAGCCACAGACTACCGATTTCCGAAAGGAATCAAAGATGGCTGCCCGCCGATCGCTCAGGCCCTCGCTACTCGCACCTGCCGGTGAGCATGTATTTATTTGCGCATGATAAACCTTTTTGCGTGGCAGTAAAACGTTATCGAGCCCTTTCGGCATGCATACGACATCGCTCTGCCAACTCTTCCTTGCTGAGGATTCGTTTTAGCGCCATTCTTATCCTTCCGTTTCACGCCGCCGCGATTTTCGACCAGCCACCACTAGCTAAGTAAGGCGAAGCGGACGAATCGGAGAAGCCGGCATCACCCTCTTCATGCGGTTATCTATTTTCACTGTGCTGGCTCGTCCCCATCGAAACCCTCTCCACTAAAGCGTGCTCCTCGCATCTTGTCAGCCAATTAGATAGGAAAAACCGCTGAGTGTAGACAATGTTATTGGCTTTGAAAGCGAACAAAGGTGACATCCTATAAACGAGGAGAGTGCTTGATTGGGTTGTGAAGACAACGCTGCGCGTTACCGCCCGATGCTTGCGTCGGTGGTTACGTAAATTTGACGTCAGGAGTTTGGAATCAAAACGGTTTGGAATCATTTTACGTTTTAGCGCCCCAAAGCAAAACATTAAACCCAGTATCATATAATTATTTGATGAAGATACTCTTATGGTGTACAAAACAGGAAGTTGCACATTAGCTATTTTAACTTGCTCAAGTACAATACTTGGCTGAGCTGATTTAACGCTCCTCAGCTTGACAAATTTATGAAATTTAAAAACCACTACGATTTTGACTTTTAAAGTGATAAAGGAAATGGTTCTACGAAGTTTGTTTTTGTCTACAATATAAACATTCAAGCAGCCAATGCCTTACTTGTGATTGTGTCAGCCACTTTCAATGCAGAAAAAGTTTTTTTTCGCTTCATGCCAAGCCAACTATACTGCACGGACACTTCTTGGCTTAGTAAGATTCCTAAAATGCGCCGTGTTGCAGATCCAATGCTGCTGCCGCCTAGACCACAAAATTGCTGCATCTGTAAAACATGCACTTTAGAGTCAGTTTCATATACACAAGTACATTTGATACAGCAGGTACAGAAAAGAAAAAAAATATCAGACCAGGCGCGTCCTCATTCTTTCATTGACATAAATCTCGGCATCAAGTTCTTCAAATGCCTCGACGTTCTCAAATGGTTTTTATATATCACATCCCTTGCGGGGCCAACTGCCGAAGGGCCACTGCACAGCTGCCGTGTAATGGCATCAAGTTGGCGCTCTTGGTGTTCAACTCTCAATAGAATTGTCTCAGCCACTCATTGTCTACATCTTTGTCTACATCATTGTCTACATCAAAGTCTACATCTTTGAATAGTGCATAAAATTTTAAACATGGCTGCAGCCTGCATATATGAAATAGACAAAATAATAAATATTACCAAATGCATCAACCACTTCACAAGGCAGTCTCAGCCACTCATTTCCAGGCATGGCCCCAGCTTTCAACAAGCTTTTTATGTACTTTGTTTGTGGAGGCCACGTGCACCTGTTGCCATCAATCCAGTTTTGTATGTTTTACATCCTCCTTCTCTCATAATCGTCACCCATCATGCGTCTCTTCCCTCTTTCTTTCCCTCTTCCCCTTTCCCCAACGCCGAGTAGCTGGCTAGAGGAATTTACCTCAGGCCGACCTCTCTGCATTTCGCATCATTAAACTTCTCTCTCTCTCTCTCTTGTGTATAACGGCAACAGCATCATCTTCCGGAAATTTTACAACAATGTAAAGGCCCCCTTGCACAAAAAGAAAAAAATAAAGCAGTTTATTTCCAAAAGCGGTTCCACTAATCATGAAAAATAAGATTGCAATAACAGTAGAGCAACATGACAACTATCGCAAAACAGCATGCAAAAGTGGAAATACAATATTTTCTCTTCTGAACAACACTCTCAGACATTTCTGCAGTATGCTCTCAACTGGCCAGGACCGCAAGCCAGAAACCTGATAAACAATGCAAATCCCAAGCATTCTTGATTCACAAGGCCTCACCTACAAGTCTCTCCTTTGGAGGAACTCTCTTCCTATCACAAAGGGTATGCCTAAGTTATCATCTACAAAGTTCTCAACAATACGAATTGATCCATCACTTAATGTGCAGCAGCTGTTCTTCTTGCCAGCTGCCAGTACAACATTGCCAGACAATGTGGCCTTTTTAAACTGCGGGCCTTGAAACGGCAGAATCAATGGACCACAGTTATGCTCTACAGAGAATAGAGCTTCTGATGGTACCAAAAATTTCTTTTTGGAACATTTCTTTGCTCTGACAATCTATTGCAGAGCTGCTCAAGGGCAAGTTCAGGCTTTTCCTATCACAAAGGGTATGCCTAAGTTATCATCTACAAAGTTCTCAACAATACGAATTGATCCATCACTTAATGTGCAGCAGCTGTTCTTCTTGCCAGCTGCCAGTACAACATTGCCAGGCAATGTGGGCTTTTTAAACTGCGGGCCTTGAAACGGCAGAATCAATGGACCACAGTTATGCTCTACAGAGAATAGAACTTCTGATGGTACCAAGAAATTTCTTTTTGGAACATTTCTTTGCTCTGACAATCTATTGCAGAGCTGCTCAAGGGCAAGTTCAAGCTTTCTTATCATTCTTTTGATGGTTGACATATAGTTTTCAAAGGGAAATGCACTCCAAGCATCTAGGGGACCTAGGTGCAACACATCAGATGCTATGTAGCACAAGCCATGCACATTGTGCGACACTTGCTCTTGTCCATATATGTCAAAGTTTCTAACAAAAAATTTTAGAATGTCACCTGCATAACTAACCTCACTTGCAGTTGACTTAGGTGAGGCTAGTATCGTAATCGCTACATGTAGTGTAAGAAAATTCTAAGACATGTGGGAAGGGATTGTAGAAGACAACACTAAAGGCCCTCCATACAGTAAGAAGAAGCAAAGTTCAGTTGCTTTCCAGCGATCTAGCTCCACAAGACTTCGCGGCTTCCTATTAAAATCAGAAGGAATGAACTTTGCAAGTTTAATGTCCCTCTCGGAGATTTCACTTCTGACATTAGAGCCAAGTCTAACTTCTTTCGGCCCGCGCACCCACAGAACGAGGAGTTTTTGCATGACACCTAAGCAGACGAGGTGCATGTAGTCCAAAGATCACATCTTTTACCATATCTATTGGGAGTTCCTCCAAAATACTGCGACCTGTGTGGTGTTGCTCCTGACTCTGGCTACGAAAAGTGTTATCAGTGCGGAGGGTCTTAGCGAAAGTCGGGAAACAAACTTTTCCTGCTCTATACATTCCCTTCACAGTGCATTTTGTGCAGCTGAAATAACCTGCGTGGCTCCTGATATAAAGGACAAAGGCTTTAGCAGGTGCATCACAAATTATGCTATGTAGCTTCACAGGCACTGACACACCATCAACAGAAAGGCCTTCCACCACCAGTACTTTGCTTTCCTTAACATAGCACTGCAAGAACTCATTTGCATCTTGCGGTTTGGTGTTGCCAAAAAAAAACACTGACAACAAATGGTTCGCTGTCTTCAAAATTTCGGATGCGGCCAAGGATAATCCAGAATTGGTCTCTCGAGCTCTTAGCTAGTGGCAGACCAGCAATATTAAAGCTAAGACTAAGCTCAGCAGGCAAGTGCTCACAGCCTAGAAGTGTTTGCCGTAGTCCTGCCTCTAGGTCAAAATGGTAAAATTTCCTTCCAGCTAGCTCTTTGACTTTAAGGACCCTATTTGGAAGTTTGCAAAAGAGTCCTAGCAGACAAAGGTAGGGACAAGAGACAACTGTGGCTTCGCAGCACTGCCAATAGTGACGTGACCGCGGCCTGGGGGCATCGCGATTTAACTGCCCAAGCTTGAAACTTTTTCCGGAAGTTCAACACATTGCTGTCGTCGCTATCAGATGCAATATCCTGCATGCTTCTTTGCACATCATTGCTTTGGAGATGGCGTTGATCATGTTGCAACAAAAAGGTCGAAGGCGACACGTCCACGTCGCCATCACGTAAGGAACCGCCGAGTAGGCCACTCACTGGTCCAGTGTCCACTACACCATGCTGACACACAACTTGCAAATTGTCATGAACAAAGCGTGCTAGCTCTCCGCTCAAATCGGGAGATTGCGCTATGTCCCTGTTGTCCAAATTCATTTCACACTCATTCACCACGCGACCACTATCATCTGCGCCGGACACAACGCACACCGCCTGTGTGGACTCCGTTGTATGTGAGGCGCTGCATGCTGGCACCGCGAAGTCATTGTGATCGTCTCTTAAGAAATGAACACACGCATCAACGCGCCGTTTTCGCTTCCGGCGAAACTGTCGTTCACTGCTTTCCTCCATCACGGGCATAACACAAAACACCACCGTTTTCAGAAGGCTGGACAGCACTCACCGGCATTCGATCACGCCTGGCTCCACATCATTTTCAGTTGTCCTAACTTCAAAATCGGCGACCGCTTCGTTCGGCTACGCTGTACTAGAAGGGGGCAGTGGGCTTACTCAGCCGCTCCTATGACGCAGTCAGCGTCGCATCCGAGAGGTGGCGCCACTAGCAACTTCAATGGAAGCTTTGCTCGCAGAAGCTTTGATTTTCCTTGCGTTTCTGTTGGTTTCAGTTCGAAGCAGTTCACACTCTTATATGTTTTTAATTTTGGCATACTTGAGAGTCTTTACATATATTTAGCAAGCACTATATTTGTTTAGACCACATGATATTTGCCATAATAGTACCTTGCGGAAAAGGAAGACGGCAACTCTTGGGCAATTTGATGCCTATCCTAACTCTTAGACCTTTTGTGCAAAGAGGTCGTCGCTGACGGATTTTGCTTATGCGGAAGGGGCCGTAGAATTTTCCGAATTATCGGGCAATCGTAAAAAAATTTAAAAGAATATTTTGATTTAAAGGGACGGTGACCAAATATTCACAGTAGCCTGCTTTTATTATCAATACGCCGGCACACAATTGTTAAATAAAATCAGCTTTTTTTATAAAGAAATGTAGGCAGGCCTGAACAGAAAGTGAAAACTAGTTCACTTGACAAAGGCTCAGGCCTATGCTCATGTACAGCTATTTAAGGGTAAGCAAAATGAAGATAACAGGACTGTTGCTAGCACAAAGCTTTTATTTGCAAGAAGTACAGCAAGCCATTGTTTCATGCACTTCAACTCATGTGCAACGGCTCAACTTCAGCTGCTTGGCCCTCTGCCACTTTCCTGCCTTGTCACAGTTAATTCCTTTCACATAAAAATGCAGACGTGTGAAAATGTAAAAACTAATAATTTTAGCTGTGAGGCTCAGAGCGTGCACATTGCAGCCAACTTCGAGGGAAAGCTTACTCTTAACAACTGCCAGCATATCCATAACGTTGTCAGAGTGTAGCTTACTCTGACAGAAGCATTCTGTGAAAAGATCCTGTAGCTTTTTCACGAAGCCGTACAGCTGACTGGAGGGATAAAGGAGGCCTCCTCGGTCACAGAATTTTGTTAGCCAGGCAAGTTGAAAACTTTCGCCTGGTGGCGTCATAGTGAGCAGTTTTATGCATTCTTGGCATTTTGTGCTGGAATTGACAATACACTGCCGCGCAACATAGCCCGCAATGTGGTAAGTGAGCCTCGAGTCGCTTCTGGCCACGTGCTGGTTATGGTCGTTTGAAACCCGCAGGCCCGTGCAATGCTGAGGTACCACGTTTTGTGTGGCCTCTGTGGCAGTAGCGCTAGCAGCGGTTTGACTGCACTCATTTCTGTCACCTGATGCTTCGAGAGAGTCAACTTCCAGTAAGGAGGCCAGTGTACCTTCCTCCCAGTTTCCTTCGCTAACTGACCTAGCTAGACCATAAAAAGAAAAACAATTCACAGTGATCAGGAACTGCGTTGGAGTTGAGCACAAAACGTGGCTCGAAATGGAGCTCGCATACTACGCTCGTGTCGTCCAGGGGCTTGTCAGCTCTATGGAGGTTCTTTTCCCACTCTTTCCGTCTATTTTTTCCTTCGGGACACCAAACAAGGACAACTTCGGCCCATCCTTCACATAAACATAGCCTGTTTGGCACCCAGGCGCGTAACAGTGGTTTTGTCGATGCCGCGGCATGGCTCAGTTACTGCAAGACATACTAATCTCTTGCAGGCTATGTGCGAAAAAACACACTGAAGGAAAAAGAAAACCCACGCGACGACGTCCACAGAAAAAACAACGCAGCTCAGCAACTCCAACTAATATGATCGGGCACTGGGCGGGCACTGGGCAGCTGCGCCGTCACACCCACGTTCCATTGAAACCGACGGCAGCGCCGCCGCTTGGGCTATCGGAGAAGCTCATATTGCCTCCGCCGGAGAGTGAGCCCACTGCCCCCTTCTAGTACATTGTAGTTCGGCGCCATCTTTTTGATTGAGAGCCAGCATGGGAGGTTGGGGCTTAACTTGACTTCTGACTTGACAGTCTCCCTCCCAGTGTTGCCAGCGACAAAAAAAAAAAAAACGCGGGGGTGCCGATCTCGATCGCAATGTTATTCTTGACAACGCTTGTTGTTTTTGCCGAACTGTGCGTAACAGAGACGGCTAAAGAAAATACCTGGTTTACCAAAACTGCATTGATGACTTAATTATGCTGATGTTCTTTCTGTTTAGGCAAAACATCATAATTAGCTAGGTTATCATAACTTAATTGCTTAATTATCTTTTATGTATGGTAACTAGATATTGTTAATTCTATTTCGTAATAAATCAACAATTAAAAAACATTTACTCACATAATTACAGCTTCCAAGTGACTAACAGATCTGTTATCCTCAACAGGTCCGTATGAGGACAATTCTGGGATAATCCTGCAAGTGATGTCCCGAGGACGTAATCAGAACGTCGAGTGTTGTCTGGGGTGTGACCCCCGTATTGGGCAGTGGAATGAAGTGTTTGAAAGAATAACAAATGTAGTCTCTGCCACTACATACGAGAAAATATTGCATCGAAGAGCTGACAATTCTCGCAAGTGCCAAATGTGCCAAAAACGGTTTACCAAAATGTGTTATGTAACTGATGTGTGCATTGGTTCATATTAGACTGAAATGCTAAGTCCTTCTTCACTGGCATGCTATTTCAGAAGCTCAATTGTAGCAGAGGTACTTAGCAAAATAATTGCAGGGAAGTCTTAAGGAGCATGAGTGGGCATGTGAAAAAAACGGTGCTTTACACGCAAACATAGGGTGACTGACCCTATGTTTTTATTTGCAGAAAACTTCGTTTATGCCCATCAGGGTGACATTAAAGAATGGACCGAGGACATGCGGGACTGGCCTGAAATTAGGGGACCAGATATAGTGTATTATTTAGTGCATTCGAAGGCCTGCGACCTGCAAGAAGTACAATGTTACAAGTCCTTGCTGTCAGGCTGGGTCAGCAAAGTTCTCCTGCACAAGGTGAATGAAGAAATTGTGCTTTTAAAGGCAGATGTCACGCCTTCACAAGCTATAAATAGCAAGCCTCATCGTGTGTGGGTGTCCACAAAGAAGCAAGGTGAAGTTCTACGTGCAGGCTGCACCTGCATGGCTGGACAAGCCAGAGTTTGTAGCCATGTAGGCGCCGTACTCTGGAAAATAGATTGTGCTGTTTCCCGTGGCACGACTGGAAAGACTTGTACCGACGTAGCTGCAAAATGGAACAAGGATACAACTCGAAACGTCCAGCCCTCTGAAACTGAGGCAATCAACTTCAAGCTTCAAAAAAGAACTGTTGACCCAGCTGTACAGCGTCCAGCGCAAAATGTGCAGGTGCTGCTTTCTGAAGCTAACATCAAGAAGTTGCGTGATAACTCCGGTTACACTGAGCTTTTCAACATACCAGGTATGCTTCGTAGCAACTATGAAACTCCACCAGTGATTACAGAGCCACAAGTGACAGCTTAAGAAAGTAAAATGATAGCTTGACTTATTGATGTAACTGGATTAATTGGCTAAAAACACCATTGATGCGTTTTGCTGTGAAACATCAATGACAGTATTCTGCAAGTGACAGTTTTACATTTGAAACGTAAACATTGCGGCAGACTTGCCTCCAAAACCTGTCCACCCTAAAGAACGTGTCGAATTGGAATCGAAACGTCAGTTCTTTAATGAATCTTTCGTTGGAGTGGCAGTATTTTCCCTCTAGCTTTACATTTGGTGATGACGCTGGATGCTAAAATTAGCTTCTTAGTTCCTAAAGGCCGTATTTATTCTAAAGATGTGAGCTGCAGTGATAGCCATGTTGTTAGCTTTACATATTCAATAAGTTGCACTACAGTCTCTCCACTGACATGCTTTCTTACTTTCACTTCCAGGAACACTGCTGCACACGTTTACAGCTGTACCCCGCCTGGCTGCACCAATAGCTGACCATGATGACTTGCAGCACTGCACTCATGACGACATCAGTACACTTCCCGCGAGCTGTGACAGGTGCAACAGTTTCTACACAAAGTTTATAGATATTTCACCAAGAGCTGCTGCATGCCTTGAGGAAAACACATGAGAGCAGGACAGCCCGCTTTGGAAAGTTGCTCGCTGCTTGAGGCTAACGGCATCAAATGTTAAAAGAGTGCCTAAAAAGAGCACAACTTCATGTAAAGCTGCAGTGGTAGCCATGTTGGCACCCAGATATTCAGGGAATGCTGCTACAAAACACGGCCATAAATACGAGCCTGTTCCGCGTGAGCAGTTAAAAAAAACTGGGCTAAATGTCACGCGCTGTGGCACAGTTGTACAGAGTTCAACACACATCTCTAGAACGCGCGAATCATGTTCGCTGGCGAATCTACGCTGGCGAATCTGATGACGACATGTGGCACAAAATCGGCTGTATGTGAACTTGCGTGACTAAATTTACAGTTTCCATTAGTTTCTCTCGACCCGGTGGTCGGCTTAAGCTTTCGTGCCTGCTTTGTCCCTCGCGAGTGTGTTCTAGACATGTGTGTTGACCTCTGTACATTCGACAGTGCCTTGGCTGTCTGCTTCACCTGATGGTGTTTTGCAGGCAGCTGACGCACTCCTAGAAGTCAAATGCCCATATGTAGTGGATGCAGTAGACCTAATAAGGACAGGGAAGTATGATGTGAAGGAAGTCGGAGATAAATACATACTGCCAGATAATGGCCCTAATGGGTATTATGGCCAAGTGCAATTCCGGATGTATTGTGCTGGCCGCAAGCTATGCTACTTTTACGTTTGGAGTGTAAAAAGTGATGCACTAGTAACGGTGCCCTTTGAAAGCTCTTTTGTAGCTGCTCAAGTGCCAAGACTACAAAAGTTTTACTTCTGTGAGCTGTTGGCGGAAATGAAAAAGCAGCATGCACAAGGCAAACTTTCATTGTGTAAGGAGTATATGAAACTATGTGAACTATGATTGCTAGCAGCATTGCACTTTGCAGCGCTGGAAAAGTGCATGCCAGCCGAATTTGTGTAAAGAAATGTCTAACAATGTAACACACAGTGCAATATAATTTATTTGCAGAATGATACTGTGGTGAACTGCAGGGTTGAGTGCCTACTCATCCTTTTCTTCGACACATCTGGCAATTAAAGGGCCTTTTAAATTGCAGAGGCCAGCACAGACAAATATCATGTCACTTATCATTTTCTTTGATCGTATTGGCAGGGCTTGCTTGAATTTTCGAAATGTCTTCATTCTGTTTATGGCCCTTTCAACGTGTATGCGCACAGACGCAATTCTCCTTGTTTGAGTTACTTGACTTTCACTGAGCTGGGACTTACCTGTAAAGAAACAGCAGGTAAAACAAACAGATTAGTGAAGTTTGGACAACAAGAGAGGTAAGTTTAACGCTTACCTCTTGTGAAAAAAGGCACATTGAGTTTGACGCCTTGAACGTCAAGATAATGGCTCAGCACAAAACCTCGGTCTGCCATCACTTCATCACATGAGCCTAGGAAGTCTTCCACGCCACAGTGACCCATTATATATTTGTACGAAGCTCTTCCATCATATGCACGAGACACAAACATCACATAGCCATTCGGTGCAATGGCAGTAAGGAACTTGACTGTATTGTGCGCTTTATAGCTGCTGTAGGTTTGAGCTCTAGCAAGCAGCTTCCTTAGGCCGCTGAAGGAAGACCTCGGAGCAGTCTATGATGCAGGTTGTTTTCTCATAACCATTCTGAGCAAAAGATTCTGGCATGCTGTTTCTGATTAGTGATCGTGGCAGCCACACAACTGTCTTCATAACCTTGTGCAACACAGACAGGGTGTGCATGAACAGCTTGGGCGCGTATGAAACGGAAATGCCAAATATTCTTGACAAGCGTCCGTAAAGCAGGCCAAGACGCATCATCATTAAGGTCAGTAGCAGTTGGTCCTCGACTGAGAGTCTTAGGAGAGAGAGAGAGAGAGAGAATAAACTTTATTGTACGAAGAGTGGTTGGTGTGGTTATTCTCGGGTGGAGCCCTCTTGTAGAGCCCCACTGGCCGCGGCGGCTCGCCGGGCCTGGTCCAGGGTCGCCAGTTGGCTTCCCAGTGCCAGCTCGGAAAGTCGTGCCTCCCAAGACCACGTTGTGAGTGTCTGTGATGAGCTCACCAGCCTAGATACTGCCTCGGCTGGGCGTTCCGTACACTGGTATGTAATGTGTGTCAGTGTGGCTGTGTGGTCGTTGCACCAGGGTCATACACTGGTTGTGTATACCTCTGGAAAGGTCTTGCTGCTTTCAATTTTCACAGCTTTGACTAGGCTGTCAAAGACGGGTTTTGAGATCCTTGTATAGAATTGACAGTCCTCTTTTGTCAAGCTTGACTACAAGCCTTGCTGCTTTCCGAAAGCGTATTGCAGCCCAGATTGGGAGTAGGTGTGGTCATTGTGGCCAATTTCCTCCCACTGTGTTGACTTGTCTTTTGTCGAGACCTGTTGTAGTTATTGCACTTAGGGCATTCCTTAATACGGGAACTGCTGTCTACACTTAGCTCGGAAACAGGTGTCCTGAGACTATGAGCACTAAAAACACCTGCCAAGCAAGTTTATTCACTGTGCAATGTGACTTTTCTCAAAATGTCCTACAGCCAGAAACTAGTGTGCACAGTGGTGAATTGTTTGCATAATGTGAGTAAACGCTATACTTCATCCACTTAGGCATTACATTATGGCCATTAATCAGTGGTAACTGCACACATTCTGGGCTTCACTAATACGGGCAGCGTGCCTTGTACTCCTCTCTCTTATGTGCTCGCTGCGTAATGGCTTGCAAATGTGATTAATACAAAATATACCTTGCCATGCTCTAGTTACCCTAACATGTCAGATTGCTACTTGTATTACTCATACTGTAATATAAAAGTTGATGCAGGAATGCCTAGTAGGCTCCCACTATCTGTCACGAGGAAAGTATGTAGTAATTGCATCTTGCCAATACTCAGCCTGTGGGGCAGAAACTTAGGCTTGAAATTAAATTGAGGACAGAGCAGTGAGCTATGGAATGAAAAATTACAGGCATAGCATTAGTAGAGAAGAGAATACAGTGGGTAGGAGAACAAACATGAGTTAAAGATGTCCTAGCAGCAATCAAGAATAAGAAACGAGTGTGGACAGAGCAAGTAATCGAAATCAGAGGTAACCACTGGTCTTTTATTGTAATGGAGTGGATTCAAAGAGAATACAAGTGTAACAGGGGTAGCAGAAAGACAGATAGGCAGATGACAAAAAAATTTGCGGAGATAAGGTGGCCACAGCTGGCACAGGGTAGGTTAATTAGAGGTCAACTCAAGCCGTTGTCCTGCAGTGGACACAGTTATACTGCTGCTAATGATGATGTGTGTAATTTTATGGTCCAACTTGTGCTCTCTTGCAAAGCATTTATTCATTCGAACTCTAGCTGGAGTCTGGAGTGTTCTCAAAACATTTCACACTCTATGGCAGGCACAACTTCAATCCAAGGCAAGAGGGCTGTCACTGATAGTAAGAAACCCATAGCGTGCTATCATCTCAGTCATGTCGGCTGGTAACAGCTGTTACAGGTGTCCACCCGTGAAAGTGGTCCCTGAAGCCAATGCAAAACAAATAAAATGCTTTGGTGACACTTACTGTGGAAAAGTGTGCGTGAAACTGCTGACAGACTTCTTGTGCTCGCTCGGGTAGTACCTGTGTAAAATACACCACATAACCAACCAGCTCAGATAGCAGGGCTTCATATATTACAGTAATATGTGTCGGCAAATACTCTGGTTACTTACAGTAGAAGTGTCTGTGTGCTCAAAGTGTTTGCTGTCTGCTTGTGCTCCCTCAGATGGCTCCTGGATGAAAAATATCACGTCAATCAGCTCGGCATGCTCCAGCTTCATTAATTCTGAGGTGTGTTTTCAAAATGCTCTACTCTTTGGTAGGCATCACTTTTATCAGAGGCAAAATTGCTGTCACTGAGAATAAAAAAGTCATAGCATGCTCTCGTCAGCAAGCAGATATGGTATGCACCAGTGGTACAGACCCCTGTAGCATTGGAAGATAGAAAGCTTTGTGGCTACTCACAGTGGAAGCGTCTGTGTCCTCAAAGCATTCGCTGTCTGTCTGTGCTCCCTCAGATGGTTCCTGCATGAAAAATGTCACGTTGTCAATGAGCTCGGCATACTATATAGCTTCATTATTTGTAAGGTCTGCTTTCAAAATGTTCTACACTCTATGGTAGGCATCACTTTTGTCAGAGGCAAAACTACATTTAACTTTATAACTGTATCACACATCAGTGTGCTTTTCCCACATGCCTAAAAAACATGTTTCTCTGCACGTTTAGGCTGGCTGATTTGCAATGATAAAAAAGCAGTGCTAGGCCACAAGAGAGAGAGAGAGAATAAACTTTAATAAAAAGAGCACGCAAGCGTAGGTAGCTCCTCCGCTCTGCAGTGGGTGGTCCCCTCAGTCCAGGAGTCCAGTGGCCTTAGCTGCCCTTCTCGCTCGATTGACCAGGTTGAGCTAGTCCGTCGAGTCGGAGCTGGACAGCGCTGCCTCCCATTGCCGTGTGGTGGGGTGTGTTATGGGTGTTAGCTGTGGTGTGTTTGCGCAAGCCCATATCATGTGGTAAAGTGTTGCACATTGACGCAGTGTGGACATTTATGGGAATACAGCGCAGGGTGTATGGCGTGGTAAAGACTCAAATGTGGATATGAGTTTCTTTGGAGTTTTCGCCATATTACGGCTTCCTCTTGCGTCAGAGCATTATGAGGTGAGGGTAGTGTTCTTCGTGAAAGGTGATAGTGTTGTAGGATCTGAGTCTAGGTTAATGGTATGGGCTCTGGTTGGAACTGCTCGGCGCGGTCATCTCGCGGCTCCCGGTGTGCATGTGCTCGGGCGTAGGCGTGTGGCTGCTGATTGCCGCGTAAGGACTCATGCTCCGGAGTCCACACGATTTGTATGTATGGTGGCAGCTGGTGCGCTCCATTCAGAATGCGATGTGCAGCCCTGGAAATTTTGGCCCTGGAGTAATTTCTGCATGCCGTCTGAGAGTCCGTCAGAACTATGACGCAATACCACTGCGGTCTCGTCGTGATGGCTAACGCTATCGCTAGTTCCTCTGCCTCCGCAGCGCTCACTCTGGTAACCGACGATGCATTTATTTCGGTCCCATGATTGTGGACTACGCTGGTGACGATTGCGGTTCTTCTTGCGGTGCTGGCTGCGTCTACGTACAAGACATTGGGGTGGTTTCCATACTTTCTCGCGAGCGCCTGCGCTCGGGCTTGTCTCCGTCCGATGTGGAAATTTGGGTGCATGTTCCTGGGAATTGGTGAGACGTGCATAGTTTCTTGTATTCGTGTTGGGATTTTGGTCAGTGCGCTGGTCTTCCGTACGGAATATCCAAGACGTTCCAAGACGCAGCGTCCCGCTATTGTGCGTAGTAGTCTTTCCTTATGGCTTACCAGGTGGGCCTCTATGACTTCCCGTGCGTTGTTGTACACCCCTGTCTCCTCGAGGCGAAAAGTAGCCGTTCCGGGTGGGAGTCCGAGCGCTTGCTTATAGGCCTTGCGTATCAGTCGGTCGAGTACCTCCACTTCCGCGTTCCTTAAATTTAAATATGGTGCCAAGTACGCAATGCGGCTCACAATCGGAGCCTGCACTAATCGGATAAGGTCCTGTTCCTTGAGTCCCCTCTTCCTGCTGGTAATTCATTGAATCATGCGCAAGATCTGCGTGGTCGTGTGTTGTAGCTTCTGTATGGCGTATCCTCTTTCCCGTCCTTTTGTAAGTGTAAGCTGAGGATCCGAAGTCTGTATACCTTGGTAATCTCTCTAGGACCTATTCGCAGGTGGATGGTTGGTGCCGGGGCTGTTGATCGTCCTCGTGAGCGCTTCTCGATTATGAGGAGCTCCGACTTCTCTGGCGCGCATTGCAATCTGCATGCCTCCGCATAGCTTGCTACGACGTCTACTGCCTCCTCTAATGCCTCTTGTTTTTCTCCTATGGACCCTCCGACCGTCCATATTGTGATGTCGTCTGCATACAAGGCATGTCTGATCCCCGGTATTTTCTCGAGTTGGGCTGGGAGTTTCATCATGGCCACATTGAAAAGTGTCGGTGACAGCACTGCTTCTTGTGGCGTTCCTCTGTTAGGTGTGTCTATTCGCTGTGACCTCACATTTGCCAGCCCTATTGTGGCTGTGCTATCTGTGAGAAAAGCCCTCACGTAGCCGTACGTTCGTCGGCCGCAATTCGTGTCACTGAGATTGGCTAGTATGGCTTCGTGCCCCACGTTGTCAAAGGCTCCCTTTAGGTATAGTGCGAGAATTGCTTTTGGGCAGCACGGCGTTGCTGCAGTCAGTACTTCCTCTTTGAGCTGCAGAAGCACGTATTGCGTTGACAAGTTGGGCCGAAAACCAAACATCGTGTTAGGCATCAGTTGACGTTCTTCGAGATGCGTCTGTAGCCTGTATAAGATAACACGTTCCATCAATTTACCGAGGCAAGACGTAAGCGAAATGGGTCTTAGGTTCTCCAGGCAGGGCGTTTTTCCTGGCTTTGGTATCAGTGTAATATCCGCATGCTTGAATTCCGGGGGTAAGGTCCCTCTGCTCCAGTGTGCATTTAAGAGTTCCAGTATTGCCTGCACGGTTGAATCGTCTAGGTTACGTAGCAACTTGTGGGTGATTCCGTCCTTGCCAGGAGTGGTGTTTCGAGTGAGTCTTGCGATCGCTCGTGTCAGCTCGGAACACGTTATGCCCCGGTCGAGCTCGCCGCTTTCCAGTCCGGCGTAGTCAGCCGCTGGCTTTGCACCAAGTATCGGCTGGCCAATATATCTACTTTGTAAGGTACGAAATAGCTGATCGTCTGTGCCTCCGAAGTTGTGCAGTACTCGGCTCATCGTGTGCTTGCTTCCTCTCTTGCTCTGGGTCGGATCTAGTAGATGTCTGAGTATGGTCCACGTCTTCGCAGTGCCCAGCGTTCCTTGGAGGGAGTTACCGAACTGGTCCCAGTTCTGTCGTGCAAGTTGCTCTGCCTTGCCCGTTAGTTTCGCGATGCGTATTTTTAGCTTACGGTTGTGCCGCTGCCTTCGCCATCTTCTAAGCAGACTGTGGCGCGCTTCCCACATGTATAAGAGGCGCGGATCCACTGCCGGATTGTCCGTGGTGAGTGCAACCTCCTTGGAGTGTTTGGCTACCGATTCCTGCAGTTCTCTAATCCAGGCCTCTAGATCGGTTATCGTTTGGGCTTCTTGAGTTTCTCTTTCGCTGCGGAAGTTTGCCCAGTCCGTGATTTTGGTGGAGCGTATCTTTCTCCTTGGGAAGTTTCCCAGGTGTACCGAGATGTCGAGTATGAAGTGGTCGCTCCCTAGCGTCTCGTTAGTGTTTTCCCACTCGACGTTCTGAAGTCTGGACGTGAGCGCAAGATCGGGACAGGTGTCGCGGGCCGTGCTGTTGCCTACTCTCGTTGGATATGTCGGATCCGTCACTATCGTAAGTCGATGGTGTTGTATGACGTTGTACAAGGTTGTTCCCTTTTTGGTATGTCTGACGTACCCCCACGCCTCGTGCGCCGCATTGAAGTCGCCTAATATGAGGAGGCCGTTTTGTCCAGCTAGCTGCCTCGCTTGCTGCACCAAGTTGTCTAGGGGTCCCAGCGTTTCCTTCGGCGAACTGTATATATTAAGTATAAAAACACTTGTGTTTCCCCTGCGCTGCGGCACTATTTCCGTGAAAACGTGATCGATTCCCGTGTCCGCATAAGTGTGGTCTATTGCAGTGAGGTGTTTGCTCGTGAGTGTGGCCGTACGTGCTTCTGCTGTCGCATGAGTGTTATATCCGGTGATTCTTGGCGTTTTTACTGTTTCCTGTAAGGCTATTACATCTGGTGGTGTGTCTTGTTTGGCAATGTACTGCAGCAGCGTCACCCTCTTGCGAGTGAAGCCACGACAATTCCACTGCCAAACGGTGATGCCTCCATTTTGATCATTCGGTTTTCTGGCCATTTTGGTCCTCTTGTAGCTTTTGCTGGAGGGCTGCCTCTCTGTGTGGATAAACTCGCGGCTTCTTGTGGCGCTGGTCGTTTACCAGAGGGGTGAAAACCTCGTGCAGATGCGTTATCATCTGTCGGATCTCGTCGAAGCCCTTCTCCATTCGCATGTGTAGCTCTTGGATGGCTTTCCGGTTTTCGTGAATACCTTTTTCGCAGGCTGTTACTCGCACATCGATCGGTTGGGCTGTCGGATTCGGCTCGGGCGGCGCCTCGATGTTCATTTCCTCGACGGTCTCCTGCGCTACCGAGGCAGTGGACACGCGCTGCGGCGGCTGTGGCGGTGTTCGGGGTTCGGGCGAACTTTCTTGCGCTGGTGACTTGTTTCGGCTTCGTTCCTCCTTTAGCTGTGCGCGCAATTCGGCTATCTCTACGCGCAGTTCCTGCACTAGGGCCGCAAGCGTCTGTACAGTGTTCGTGTTTGTGTCTGCGTCTCGTGATGGCTGTATGTGTGGCTTGGTTTTGTCATTTTGTCTCTGTGACTTCGGGAGGCAGCGTTCTGCCCAGCTCACCTGTTGTTCCTTGGAGGTCACGTGACTCAGGGTTTTCGGCCTACTGCCGGACCTGGTTCTGCTCTTGGACCTGGATCGGCTCTCGGATCTGGATCTGGATCTGCTGCCGCCTCGTTGTTGCGATGCCGCCCTGGGTCTGGACCTGGAGCGGGTCCGAGATCGGGATCGCTGTCTGCGACCCTTCCTCGGTTGTTCTGTCGTGGTGTTGTCTCTGTGTGCCTGTTCCTTGAGTGGCCTGTGCGACGAGCGTGGCGCTGGTGGCAGTCTCTTAGGGCATTCTTTCGACGCCGTCGCGTGATCGCCGTCGCACAACGAACATTTCAGTTTGCAGTCGTGTCCATCACTACGCTCTGCTGCACCGCATCTTTCGCAGGTGGGTTTATCCGGGTACGGGCAAACGTCGGCTCGATGCCCCATTTGATGGCACGCGTTGCATACCTTGACCGTGTGTCGATAGGGTAGGCAGCGTATCTCGCCTCCGTCGAAGGTTATGTACCTCGGTACCGTTCTTCCTTCGAAAGTTATCAATGTGGTCGCACATGGCCCTAGCATCCGCGCTTGTAGGATGTTTCTTTTGTGTGCATACAGCCCGCGTATGAGCTCCGCGTCCGTCGTTCCCTGAGGGATGCCACGAGCTGAATCCGCCGGTGGTGCGATATATGTGGCCACTGCATACTCCTTGGCGCCGAGATGCACAGTGTTGATGTCTCGTATCCTAGCTTCCATGTCTTCGCTAGAGGTGCTCACTACTGCGATATTCTGCTTGCTTTCTATCCGCACGATAAGGTTCTGGGTCGGGGTGGTGCGTGGGTATCCTCCCGCCGTGAGTACTGCTCGGGCGATGACCGGGGTCGGCCACTTCGAAAAGACGAGACCTTCCCTCGGTCTCAGTATTACTTTCAGGTGCTGCTTCGGGAGCGGTGGTGGTCTGCGTGGCGAGCGCTGCTGTGCCTCGGCAGCCGGGTCTGTGTTCTTGGGTGCTTCCTTGCTGCGTTGTTTGCGCCTTTTGACTGTCAGCCAGTCACCTGCGCAGTCGGTGGATTCTTCTTGCGGTTGCGAGGGAGAAGCATCAACATCCGTGGTAAGCTTCTAGTGCCGGGGTGGGGCTCAGCCCCTTACTCCTGGCTAGGCCTAGCGGAGCGGTCTCCGCTTGCGAACTGTCGAGGTTCCACAACACCGATAAAAGTGACTCACAGCCTGGATCTTGGTCTCTACGGACGTAATCCAACTCGCTGCGTCGAATGGCACTATTTCAAAGGTCTGGGACGACTTGGCCTGGAGATAGCGTTTCTTGAACCGGGAGCCCATGCAACCACGGCCGCTCCTCGCTCGCTGACTTCCCTAGACCACAAGACAACCGACACAAACGTGTGCACCACACAAGCAGCACAAAAGCACACAACCACGCCACAACATATTTTGAAACTAAGTAAATACATGCATACGAGTATTTGTTAGCCTTATATCATCCAGATTATTGATAGCACATAAGTGACAGTCACAATAGCCGTTTTTTTCAATCATCAACGTATTCGGGAACTTCTTTCCTCACAGTGAAGAGTCAGGTTATGCCAGTGCTCACTTTGATAAAGCCTTGGATGGGTCCCTGCTTCTGCCACGAAGTGGTTGGAAATGTTTGGCATTCTAATTTTAAATCCTTAGTCTCAAGATATGGCCCTCTTGGAGTACGGTAAAATAACTTACTCATTATTTTTTATTGAGGTGAGAAAGTTATCTCATCTGCCATTCTGCAGGCTTTTATGAAAGCTGTCATGTATTATTTCCTTGGGCATTCCCACTGTACAAAACACTAGTTCCTGCTTGCCTATGCCGACAGGAGACAGGGTATTGCTTCATTGAAACCGTTGATGCAAAAGCCGCTAACTAGCACTGGACAGCGTCCTGTTCCTTGTGATTTTCGTTTTTCGGCTGGCTTTCATCGCGCCGTAAATGAACGATTGCGCAATCTGCAGCTATCAAACCTACTTTTCTGGGTCCAATATCTTGAAGTACCGAAAACGTTGACTCCAGACTGACCTTATGTGCACAGGCTCGAAGCCAGAATCTAATGGCCGATCGTCAGAAGTTCCTGCGCTCTCGTCGCTGGGCATGCGCTTCGCCTGCGCTTCGCCTGAAAAGCAAGTAGAAAAAGTCATTACAACGACCACTGCAATGTCGCGCTTGACTACCTTCTTAGCTGACGGGATGTGTTCGTGCCTCACTAGACGACGCCGTCCCAAAACCACCTAGAGATAATGAGAAGGCTGAGCAAAATGATCTAGTGCGCTTTTCAAAGAAATAACGGGAACTCACTTTTTCTGTCGTAGCCCAAATGCAGCGCGGGCACAGCGTTCTCGTCAATCTTTCTTACGCCAACGAAATGTCGTGAGCAAACTCGCGACCACGAGGACACTGTAAAATCTTTCTGGTTCACAGCAGCTATCAATTGACGCCGCAAATCAGGTGATGCAGGAAACCGATGCACCGTGAACATACCACATCGGCAATTCTCTCGCGGAGCTGCTGTGTTGTGGACACACTATAGTCCCCAAAATCGTTCTTTTCCGCTGGTTGTTTGTGCACCCATAAACTGCAGAGTGCTGACCTGTATACTTTTCATGAGTATATGGCATTATTTATGACCGTAAGTCATTTGGGACAAAAACAAACGGAAACATCGAAGGACAGCTACCACTCCGCAACGCAAGCGCAAGGCATGCTCACAGTCCAGACCAAACAGGCAACACTGACACTCTCGACGCCAGACCGTCGGAAGCGTCCTCGTGAAAACGTCTATAGCTGTAACATGGAGCGCATGGATGGTCCCCACGATTTTCCAGCTACGAATTTAAACATATTCTCAATAAAAATGAGTTTTCTTCTTCATGTGGGAGACATGGGGACTCCAAGTGAGGTCGCGATCCACAATAACGCCTAAGAACCTGTTAGATTTCTTGTGCTAAATAGACTGGCCCTCGATACACACCGGGTAGAAATACATCGGTTTTCGTATAAATGTCACTAGTGCACATTTTTCTGTGGATATTGTCAGGCCTTATCGGCGAAGGTATGCCGTTGTCAGGGTTGCCGCTTTCTGTGCTCTGGCGCGCACTTGCGGCCTTGTCACGCCGGGCGCCCAGATGCAAATATCGTCTGCGTAGAGCGAGACATTAGCCGTCTGTGCCAGCATTTCGGCGAGCCCCACTAGAACAAGATTGAAAAGAATAGGGCTCAACACTCCGCCTTGTGGGACACCACGACTGCAGATATATCTATTTGTCGGCCCATCTTTAGTTAGTACAAACAGATCTCCGTGATAACTCCTAATCTACCTAAAGACGTGGCCTCCAAGTTCTGCAGCCTCAAGAGCTTGGAGGATGGCTTCATGGGTTACGTTGCCGTAGGCACCTTTTGCATCTAAGAGTGCCACAGAGAGGCGCTTCAGAGCTTTTTGTTGTTGCACGGAGGTCACAAGATCAATGACGCTGTCAATTGAAGACCGTCCTCGTCGAAAACCACCCATAGCCTCAGGGTAAATGTCATAGTATTCGAGGTACCATTCCATACGTGTTAGCAACATCCTCTCCATGACCTTTCCGATGCAACTCGCAAGTGCAATTGGGCGGTACGAAGTTCAGCAGAGACTTCCCAGGCTTCAGTAGAGGCACCAGTCGGCTACACTTCTAATCGTCGGGGACTATGCCGTCATGCCAAGATTGATTAAAGATATCCAGAAGATAGCATTGTGCTGTTGAACCTAGGTGCCTTAAAGCAGCATACGTCACCCCATCGGGACCGGGTGATGACGGCCGCCTGCACGCAGCCAAGGCCGCTTGCAGTTCTTCCATAGAGAAAGGCACTTCCATGCTTTGATCTCTCGCGACGGGAACGTCATGTAGCGAGGAGTCAGCCAGCAGAACGAAGTTGCCAGCAACATTCGCACAAAAATCTTCCGCGACCTCAAGCTCTAGACGACGTTGATGTAGAGCCAGCGCTTGAAGGGACGACGCTGTTGTGGAAGTGAGCGAAGGCCCTGGAGAGATCTCCACACCGGCGATAACGGCTTGCGAGGGTCCAATGATTCGCAAAAGGTCTTCCATCGTTGGTTCTGAAGTTTGATCATTTGACGATGAACATTCTTCTTAATGCGTCGGGCTTCCCTCAAGTCATAAATGTACTTAGTACGTCTATATCGTCTCTCGGCCCGCCGGCGGATCGCCTGAAGTCTCTCCAATTCTTGGTGGAAATCTGCGCGTCTTGTAGATCTTGTATACGTCCGCGTAGAAGCCTGTAGTGTTTGTATGGTCATGTCTTCAAGGAGCTCGGGATGTTCATGTCTGCACTTGCCAGTCTATCTGTCTTGAGAGCACAGGGGAAACAGAGTTGTCTAGGCCTCTGATGGTCATGTACCTACGTACATGACCATCAGGCACACGGTCGCTGCCGCGAGTTTCAATGTCTGTGAACCATTGAACCTTTGAACTTAAGCTATGCGACACTAATATCAAGTCCAAACAGCTGCTGTAAGTCACTCCTCGGAGATAAGTCGGGCTGCCATCGTTCAAAACTCTCAGCCCATGCTCGGCAGCGAGATCCATGACACTCGTGCCTCGTTGATTTGTCCTGAAGCTTCCCCAGAGACGACGGTGGGCGTTAAAGTCACCCATGATTATCCAGGGGCCTGGAGTCTTTGTGAGTATGTCGTTTAGTCTCTGTCGATCAAGTCGACGTGATGGGCATGTGTAGGCGCCTATGAGTGTAAATGAAACTTTATTTTGTACACGGAGACACACGTATTGATTGTCGTCGTGAGGCTGCAATATTTGGTGAAAATACGTGAGCTCCTTGCGGATATACACAGCAACTTGACTGCGTTCAATGCATGACGAAGAAACAAATGATTCGTAGCCCGACACCCCAATTGTCTTTGAAAAACGAGGTTCACAAATTATGAGAATGGGGAACTTGTTCCCAAAAACAAATTCACGAAATTATGACATCCATGACTGCAAACCTCTGGCGTTCCATTGAAGTATGGAAGCGCACTTGACTTTCTCCCGGAATGGCCGCAGTGGTTGTGGATGGCAAGCCATCTTCTTACTGTAGACCCGCAAGTACTGGTTCAAGGGAATCCAGCACTTGCAGTGCGCAATTAGCGGATGGCGTTTGTATATAATTCAGGAGTGTGCGGATAACACTCACCAACCACCTCAGCAATGCAACGACCTGGATATCTTGCGCAGCTTGTTGATCTGTGGTCAAAGTAGTGCTTGGCGGTATTCAATGCTGTTGCTCCGATGGGAAGTGTGCCTGTGGTAGTGCAGGCCGAGCAGCGTCAGATTCTCTTTTCTTAGTCTCGGTAGTATTCTCTCCATGTAGGTGTATGGTGCATGGCGGTGGTGGCGGTGGTGGTGGCGGCGGCGTAATGGAACGCTCTTGAGGTAAAACAGCACTTTTTGCCTTTTTGGATGCGCGCCGTCGACGAGAACGTCGTCTTCTAACAGTCGTTATCGCTTCCTTGCGTGATGAGCCGTCCTTCACCATTTGTCTCAAGATTTTCTTCTCCTTCTTGATTAGTGGGCAGTATTTTTGAAGATTCATCATGATCTCCATTGCAGTTTCTGAATTTCAAGGTTGCCATCATAGATAATATTCCACATTGATTATTGTTTTGTGCTGATCCGTGTGGCTGCAGACGGAGCACAATATGTATCGGGGCTGTGCGAGTTCATCAAGACATAAAAAAGCAGCATAATTGTTTTTTTGGTCTGCAGTGAATAAAACTTGACGTTGTAGTTTTCTCGTAATTTCTTGGGATGGAATATCGATTTCCCGCACCTTTTGGTAGTTTTATTTCTTTGTCGTCATTTTACTTCGTAATTATTACTTTGTTACTCGTCATTATTGCTTCTTTGTCGTCACGAAGGCAATGCCCATCGTGGGTATGTGCCTTTCACCAACAGCCCAGCATTGGCAACGGCGGCAGCACGAGCTGACTGTCAGAGGAAAACCAGCTGGAGGCTAGCAGGGCTAACTTGCTCTCACTGACACTCAGGGCCCTCGTTTGCACGCAGGACATTGGTGAGGCGGGTCGCAGACAAGATCGAGTTCGAGAACGTCGCGATGGCCGACACCGGGGCGAGCGCTTCCTACAGCAGCAGCAGCAGAAACAGCAGCTCGAGCCCCTCGGATTTAGGAGTGGAACGTCATCGGCGGTTGTAGGCGCATCGCAGGCCCGAGGAGGACGCCGGGCTTCGAGCGCCTGGAGCTGCACGAGCTTCTTCAGGTGCGACAGATGCAAGGTGCAACGAGCCGGGTGACAGATGTGACCGGCCGCGGCGACGGCGCAGACACCGTTCTCGATTCTTCTGCGACATGTGCCTTCCCGATGCCGAAGCCAGCTCCGACAGCACAGGTGAGCGCTGCGTTACCGATGATAGCTACTGCGCTCCTATGTGCAATTTAACTGCTCGGTGGGGCTGACTCTGGTTGAAAACTGGTGGCCGGGATAAACGTAAACAATAGCGGATCGGGTCGAGTCGGCTTGTCGACGGCGAATAACTGACAGTCTGATAACTAGGAGTGTACTGCGGTGTATCTTAATTATATACAAAGGGTAAATCGCACTTTTTCTTCAATTCATGTCTCCCTAACTTTTAAAAGTTTTAACTACGCTTACATATGGCTTTACGCTTCGATTCAGCTATTGAAAAGTTGTGTGTCAGTTGGTGCGATATGTATTCATAAAAGTATTCCTGTACAAGACTTCGTAGTATATACAGGGACACTATAATAACATAGAGTTATTACGATATGCAGCCAAAGATCAAACACAGTACTCTCTTGCTGAAAATATTCCGTAAACTACAAAAAAACCCAAAAAACTTCTGTTTCTGGACCATACGTTTATGGCATTCAGCGTGATGCAAATGTATGGGTACATGACAGTGACGTGTCATGACATCAGTACTTACCCATCAGAAGTGTCATAATTACTGCGCAAATAACTCCTCTTGCCTCGCACTGTGGCGACAACGAACTGCGCGCCAAATTTCCCACTGAAGCATTGCTTTTCTCAGGGGATTTACACACTTACGGAAATTAATCATATCAATATGTTTGCATTCCAACTCATCTTTTTAGTTAGGCGTGGTAACCGGAAACAGTTGAAGTAACCAGAACCACAATCAGGGTGCGGGTATATTGAGTCTTCTAGCAGTCTTTTTATCGTTCCTAGGCACATGTTCTTATAGCGATCGACAGCGTTTAGATTGGTGTTCTGGCATTTAAACGCCGATGCATACTTTTAAAGTCTTATGCCCCAAAACCACGATATCATTGAGGCACACCGTACTGGGGCACTTCAGATTAATTTTCACCGCCTGGGATTCTTAATCGTGCACCGTATGCATGGTGCACGGGCGTTTTTCCATTTGTGCCCCATTGAAATGCGTTCTCTGTGGGTGGGATATGATCCCACGCCCTTGGACTTAGCAGCGCAACGCCAAAGCCCAATTCGTCACCACCGGCGGGTGATACATATTGTTTACTTACACCAAAACATCCCACCGACCAGGCGCATCAGAAATTTTGCTGGCGCACTTGCTTTTAAAAATTCTAAATCAAATAAAGTTATTATAGTTAAAGCAATATACTAGAGGCTGCCTAAGACTTCCATGGCTCCAATGAACAAGGTACCGCCTTGCAGTTTGTCTACCGTGACAATACGCCATTGCATTTATCTTTTCCATTTCTCACCCGCAGGAATGCGCCGGGTTCAATGTAGCCGCCATGCAAGCAAACTGTCGCGTGAACCTTAGGAACCAGACCATCCTGCAGGCGACGGCCGTCTTCTGCGTTCCCGCCTCTTACATTTACTTGGGAGTGACGCTATGGATTCGTGTCAAGGATCTTGGTGTTTTCGTCGCCAGCTCCCGGACGTCCCACGCGGCAAATGCCGATCCACTGCTTTTTTCCGGAGGCTCCGAAATAACAAGTCACAAGTGTATGGCTCCCATGGAGCTTTCCGTTATTCGATCTCACGACCCGTGCCAAAATTTCTACCGCTTTGTCTGCGATGGGTCGAAGCACCAACATGATCTGCTCGCCGTCGTGAACGCTGCGGAAGATGCAATATACGGTCTCGCGCACAGCAGCATCGAGTGGAGCTCCGAAGGTGGCAGCGACCAGTATTTCGCAGTACCATCGGCACTTAGCGTCGAGAAGGAGGCAGCCGGCTTTGCCAAGTCATGCATGGAGCTTTCACGGAGCAGCTTGCCCGAGCTGGAATGGTTCATGGGCGAGCGCCATCTTCCATGGCCAGAGACATCTCGCTGGGATCTCTTACAGATTCTGCTGCATCTGTTGGGCAACTGGAACGTGCGTCTGTGGTTCCACGTGAGCTTCGAAGTGGCTATGCTTCGCGATGGGACCTGGAAGCCAGTGCTCAAGATGGGCCACAGCGCTGCCTTCCATGCCACGATTGCCACCGTGCGGATATTCGCCGGTCAGCCGGCGGGGAGGGCCACTCTGTTGCGGTACCGGCGGTACATGTGGGCCATGTTGCGTCTATTCGATGAACTCATGGCCAAAATCGAGGCAATGGACCGGCTTACGTTCCAGGTGCTAAGACCCACCATGGGAGAACTTGACCCGAGAATTATGCGGATGCCGATACGCAAGCTCACGGACACGGCGACTCCCGGCATTGCTGCTGGTCGGGTGCGGCTACTCTTGAATGAGTACTTCATCTGGGCACGTCGCTTCTCACCTCGGTATAGCGTGCAAGTGGAAAATGCTGTCCGGCTTCGCTCCGTCGTCTACCTTCTGGGACTCAAGTCTGATACGCGAAAGGCGCTGACGCCCAGCCTTCGCGTTGCTCACGATCTGAGCTCGATGGCAAGCAGTGGTATCGCTGATGTCACGCTGGAGCTTGTCGGCTTGCCTCCGTCAGCGCAAAAGCTCCGTTGCCTCGTTATAGTTGAAAGCACCGTAGGCATTGGATGGCTCAGTTTGTTTACGAAGCATCGTGGAGCGGAGGTTCTCATTCAGGAAATAAGGAACGCTTTCGCTGATGTCGCGTCGAGCCACCAGATTGTCTGGCTTCAGCCTTGTGCCCCAGGTGCTATTGTACTCTGGAACAACGAGAGCTTTCTAGCGAGCGTGCTGCCAGAACCGACACACGGAGCTCGCTTCTTCGTCGACTGGTCGAAGCTGATGAACGGGCGCTGGCGGCTCCTGGAGCAAGACATGACGAACGTTGTCAAGGCCGGTCCCTTGCTGAGCCAGCGATGGAGCTTTCACAGCGCGGTCACTGTCGCCGAAGTCTACTCTGTGTTCCCGCTGTTCCACCGAGACTTCCCAGCGGCCGTTAACTACGGCGGCGCCGGACGCCTCGTCGCTGACGAAGTGCTCAGGGGTCTGTACCACGAGCACATTTACAACATTACCCATCTCAGCAGTCGGAGAAGCCGCAAGAAGGACACTCAGCATGCTAGCGACAGCTCCAGTGCCCCACAGAAGCTGTCGCCAAATCAAATAGCCTTGAAGGCTTTCCTGGCCAGCCTGGCTGCCTACAGGCTTTGCGTCCGCTGCACAAAAGCAGCATATGTGTCAGGGAGTCGAGCCTTGCGCAAGACAGTCTGTTGTTTTTTTCGTGGCGCACTCCTACGCGCTGTGCTCCAGCGAAAACTACGTGGACGTGCTGTACAAGGGCGCGAGCCATCGCTGCAATGAGCCCGTTGAGCTTGCGGCAGCGTACCCGTGGTTCATTCCAGATGCTGTGTAATAGGTTTACAATTTACGCTAATAATGTTCTTCGCTAGACGTCCGTGGCTTGCTCGTAGTAGTGGTCACGGGTGGCTTAATAAAGTCTTAGCCGGGCGTTATTGTTAAAGTGTTGTTGTTATTCATAAAAAGAAAACCAAATTCACAAAGTATTTTATTGAATTGTTGAATGATTTTCTCCTTGGTTTAAGACGGATGCCCTTATAATGGGCTCTGTAATTATTTAGACCACCCGGGGCTCTTTAACGTGCATGGAAATATTGGTACACGAACCTTTTTCTATTCGCCTCCATAGAAATGGGGCCGTGGAATTCACAAAAAGAAAACTCTTTTCGCTGGTTATGTGGTGCGCTACTTACATGGTACAAAACCTGAAAATTCGATGCCACATATCCGTGCAAAATGTTGTAAATTGGATAGCTTTATCGTGTCATAACCACGGGTAACTTTATTATGTTATAATCACTGCCACGAGTTGCGTCTTCAACACAGCGATTCTCTCTAGAGGCCGGACATGCCATCTAAATGGCTCTGACAATAAAACGGTAACCACACCAAGGCATATTAAAACTTACTGTTATAAGCAGCAGCTGAATTTTCAATTAGGTCAGTCGGAAATTTTCGTACCCTGTGCTGGGTCCGGTGCTGGGATGTCTGCTTGCAGGCGAACTCATCAGAACTAAACCAGAGTCAAACAATATTTCTTACGTAATGCGTTGGTACAGCTGTAAGGCAACACTTATTCGAATACTAAATTTATACGACATATGTATTTGCTCTAGTGGCTGCTTTTAGAGAGATCTGCACATATGATGATCCCGTTTGTTTGACGCCGTGTTTCCACGGTGACGCGTCCTTTTGGGGCTAACGCTTGAGGATAGGTAATGGAAAGAGAAACAACACTTCCCAGCGGCCACTGGGCACGGCGGCACTCACGGAATGCGGTCATCTAATAATCCGTTTATCTTCGTCCTACAGCTTGTTCTCGGACTGCTGCTCCACGCCGGTCCGAGTTTCGAGCCACCAGGAGAAGCCGGAACAACATGTGGCGTCAATGTCACCTGTATCAGCGCACGACGTTCCGTGCCGATCAAGTCATGGGATCCCGTACTGCATCATTCGTCGTCTACCTGCGCGGACGCTGGGCGCATAAACTATGCGCATAGCCTGTGCTCAGCGACGCCACTAAACCCAGCTATAAAAGACCATCTCAAGCAATGCGGAGCCATTGGGCACGGCGGCACTCACGGAATGCGGTCATACTAATAATCCGTTTATCTTCGTCCTACAGGTGAGGAAGAGATATGGAAAGTGTATCCGTTCAAACGACCCTTTCTTAGTTGTGCTGCCGTGAACCACGGCTATGTGCTGTTATGATTGAGCATGCGGTGCCTATACTTAAACGCCTGTTGCTTGGCGGAGACATTGAGACGAATCCAGGCCCTGAAATCAGCCAACAATTAAAAGAAATAGCTGCGGATATAAAAGAGATTAAAGAAAGTCGGCTGGCTAAAATAGACAAGAAACTAGACTTGGTGACAAGTCTAGAAGAAAAGGTCGGCTGTTGTCAAGAACAAATAGCAAATATGAATATTCTTATCAAATTCATGCAAGAAAAAATCGACGATCTAGAGAATCGTAGCAGGCGAACTAACCTGCTAATATATGGCTTACCGGAGGTAGAGGGAGAGACACCCTTGATACTTGGAAACACAGTAAACAAAAACGTAATTGTAGACACCCTAGAATTAAAACCGGTAGCAATCGAACGTGTACATCGGATTGGTAGAGCAGCGCCAAACAAGGTTAGGCCTGTAATTCTTAAGCTACTGGACTCACGAGACAAATCTTCAATACTAAAACGGGGATATAAGCTTAGAGATACAGGCCTATCCATTGGAGAAGACTTTTCGAAACGCGTACGCGATGTCTGAAGGAAACTTTGGAACAGTGCGAAAGCAAACCGACAAAATAATGAGAAAGTTTCTCTAGTTTTTGATAAGTTATATATAAATAATCGTGCATATGTTTGGAGCGATGAGAAGGATGACAGGGTACCACTTAATAAAAAACGAGTAGAAGTGGACTTAGCCAATGCAAGTGCAGCAAAGACGGTGAACATACCCAACAACCAAACAAAAAACGGAGCTATTACTCGTCGCACTGCAAAATCGGCGAACTAACACTCCTTACGGTGAATGCAAGAAGCGTAATCAACAAGCCTAAATTACTTGAAAATTTTATCATTGATCATGAACCTCACCTAGCTGCCATCACAGAAACCTGGCTCACGCCTGACGTTTTTGATCACGAGTTTGCACCGCCCAACTATTATGTGATCTGAAAAGACCGCCCCACACGTGGCGGTGGAGTGGCGTTATTGATAAAAAAAGAGCTTTCCTTTGTAGCTCTTCCAGAAGTACAAAGCGCAGAAGCAATTTTTTGCAAACTACTTTGTGACGGTACGAGCATATTCATAGGTTGTGTTTATCGGAGCCCAAACTCTGGTGACGCTTCTATCAGTGTCATTCATGATTAGCATGAAACGTCACGTGTGTGGTTCATGCGTTGTCCTCCTGGGTGACTTTAATCTGCCAGACATTAACTGGAATACTATGTGCTACTCATCATCAGCTTCGGATGTATTGTTTGACCTCATGCTAACCTTCAATCTTCATCAGGTCGTTTCACGCCCAACCCGCTCACAGGGAACTACTCGGAATATACTTGATCTCATCTTTTTCAGTAATCACTTCGACATAAACCGTATAAAAACTGATGTAATCCATGGTATATCTGATCATGACGTACCAGTGTGCATGGTACCTCTTGGTGACACCATCGCCACTCATTCTTCTGTATATGTAGTAACAGACTTCGAAAAAGGCGATGACGATAGTATACTAACGCACCTCGCTCACGAATTCCATCATTTCTTAGAAACGGGTTCCGATCCTTCAGTAGATGTAGATTCCCTTTGGTTTCACTTCAAATCGGTTGTACTTTACTGCATCACTCATTACGTACCTACAAAAACAAAGCGCCCTCCAAAAAATAATCCATGGATCACACGCGAAGTAATTCAAGCAAAGCGACGTTTGAAAAGGTTACGTAGGGCTATAAAAACAAAAGGTGGGGGAGAATCCAGAATTCAGAAATTACCGGACGCCATCGCGCAATTCAAACTTAAATCTAAGCACGCCAAACGCCGCTATTTCGATGTAACATTACCTAATTTTCTTGTTAATAATCCCCAGAAGTTCTGGAATTACTTTCGTGCCAGTAAAACTGTTACATCGGATCTCCTACCCGAAGAAAAAACTGCTAAGGCTAACGCATTTAACGATTTTTTTCGGTCAGTGTTCACTATAGATGATAATATTATTCCTGCAATTATAACGCAACATTACACGAAAATCGATAAACTAGACATTACGGACGCTGGTATTTTCAATCTACTGCTTCAACTTGACCTCAAGAAAGGTAGTGGCCTCGATGATATACCTAATACATTCCTCAAGAGATATGCAGAGTGGTGTAGTAAATATCTTGGCCTAATTTTTCGGAAATCACTCACGACTTCACAATTATCTCATGATTGGAAAATTGCAAAGGTAATTACGATCCACAAAGGAAGTGACACAAGATTACCTTCAAATCTCAGACCCATTTCACTAACTAGCACTTCATGTAAACTCTCGAACACATAATCTTAAAGCACATGACAGTATTCCTCGAGCGCATAAATTTTTTCTCTCCCAACCAACATGGTTTTCGCAGTGGTTTGTCGACGGTAACTCAACTAACAGAACTGGTCCACGATCTTGCTGTTACAGTTAATAACCGCGGTCAAACTGATTTGATTCTACTCGATTTATCGAAGGCTTTTGACTGTGTGTGTCACAGCAAATTAATAGCTAAAGTTGAAAATGTTTTTGGTATAGGAGAACTTTCTGCTTGGATAAAAGGCTTCTTAAGTAACCGCTCGCAATTTGTCGTTTACGAAAAGACGCTTTCCAACACAGTCGCAGTAACATCCGGAGTTCCTCAAGGGTCTGTTCTGGGACCATTGCTTTTCCTACTCTATATTAACGATATCACAGCTAACATCAAGTGCAATATAAAGCTATTCGCGGACGACTGCGTCATTTACAGAGAAATTAATCATTACAATTATCATATTGAACTGAATGATTCTCTAGCTGACATAGGTAATTGGTGCTCTAAATGGCACATGAAAATCAACGTACAAAAGTGCGCGATCATGACTGTAACCAGGAAAGTGGCATCATCCGACTTTACATACGCAATTAACGGCACTCCACTTAACAAGGTTGAAGAACATAAATATCTAGGCGTTACATTAACCTCAAAGCTCAAGCGGGACAAACGTATCATTAACATAATCTCAAAGGCGCTGCGCAAACTATTTTTCTTAAAACGAAGCCTGGCGCTCGCAACCACGTCAACGAAGCTGCTAGCCTACACATCATTTGTAAGGCCTGTTCTCGAATATGCTAACACAGTCTGGTTTCCGCATACACTGACTAACATAAGCAAGCTAGAATCAGTACAAAGAAAAGCTGTGAGGTTCATCCATAACAAATATAAACGTACAGACTCGCCAACAATTCTTTTAACCCAGTCCGGTTTGCGAACACTATCCACAAGAGCGAAACACGCTCGCTTAAAATTCTTGTTTGAACTGCTAAGAAATAACTATAGGATAGATACCTCCAAATACATTTCATTAAAATGAAATGCGCACATATTGACAGAATACGTATGTAAAAATGACACGTTTATGTATTCTTTGTTCCCGCTCGCAATAGCAGAATGGAACCAACTTAACGCTTCTATCACCAACATCGAATCATTATCTGAATTTATCTCACACATAGAAAAACCTGCGTGTGCGTAAGAGTACCTATGCATGCAGGGGCATCGGCACAGATTTCTTTGTTCGGTAGGAAATTTTAGTAAACCTGCTCATTAAGGACAGTTTATTTGTTTGTCATTCTGATTTTCAACGTTCGATGCTTAAATTTAGGTTCTGTTTCATTATTTGCCCCTTGTGATACCTGTGCTATCGTTATTTTCGTTGGCCATCTTTCGTAAAGCTTCATGTCCTTTGTTTTGTTTGTTTTCCTTTCTTTTCATCCTTATTACTATTTCGTTTGATCTTAATATCGAAGTTATTGTATAGATTGTATAACTTGCACTGCATATATCGTTTTTGTATAACCTGCATTTTGTTTGACTTGCACTGCACAGAAGAATTATTGTACTGCCCAACTGCCACGCTCTCGAAGGAGAGCAGCAGTATTGAAAATAAATAAATAAATAAAAGTTTTCAAGTCAATTAATATCGAATGCTTCATACCATTTCTTGGCGTTATTTGACCATCACTGGCCCTCGCGCCATACAACCCCATATGTCATCAGCGTTATCGTGGAGCCTGCTCAATTTCTAGCAGGAAACGTCATATTTTCATCGCTACGAAAATTGTGTTTTATAAATTAGCCGATTGATAACTTTAGCAACTGTCCGTTGCACCACAATTGCATCAGCCACAGAAAAGGCCCACGCACACATACCCTTGACAACATAAATGAAATCAAAATACGTGGCTCTTCTCGTTATGACCACGTAATTTCACTACGTACATTTCAGATTTTGTGGTCATCTACTTCGCGCGTGCGACAGAGCGCAAACTTCGCTCGACTGTTTTTCTTTTTACCACAGGCACGTAAATATTCCCTACAAGAATACTTTCTTTGAATCGCTAATCTTCGTATCCTAACGTAGCATAAGTATTTCAGGGGATATGAAATAATATTTCTTGCTTCCATCGTTCCTCGGTTGCTAGCTGTCCGCCAACAATAGAAAGGTGCTATTTGTATTCCTGCGTTTCGCCCAGGAAAGTAATGCCTGAAAAACGTTATTTTAAATGTAGTACTTTATCCGTCATCTGTGGCTGTAACCAGGCAGGACCTTAATATCGTATTGTGGTGTACGGATCTCCATTTGCGGAAATAGAGGGAGCAACAAACCACCTTGGGATTATATAGCTTACATGCCATTGACTTCTCTGTCCCCCAATTTTGCCGCATATTTCATGATCTTGATTCCAAAATCATGGCACATAACCCCACTGGGGATTAGCCAAGAAGCGGAGTGTACATTTCAGGTATAGAATAAGATAACAATTAATTTTGCCAAAGCAATAACGAGGTAAACAAACTAACAAAATGAAAGCATGCCGGATTGCCTAAAGTTATGAGATAATTCAGAATTTGCACAAGAATTTCGAAGAAAAAAAAGGTGGCATCAAACTATCGCAGCAATCTATTTGTACTGGAAATAGAATTGCACGGCATACAACCCTGTGGGTGTAGCCTAGAGCCGAGGCCCCGAGAGAAAGGATAGAGGGTAAAGCTGTGAAAGTCAAATTAGGCAAAACAGAGCCTAATAAATCTTTCTTTGCAACTCGAATGGAGAATGGAACAAAAAGTAATGATCGGTGGTCTCAGGTTCATTACAAAAATGGCCGAGAGGTGACAGCGTCAGACCAGCCTGCTGCAAATAAATTTGAACTGCGCCGTGCGGTATCACAATCTTGTAAATGCAACTTCATATAGTCGTGCTGGATACCATTGAGAATTGCAGGGGAACTGAAAAGTCATAATTGGAGAATATTGCTTGTTTTATAGCAGCTATATTAAGGCAGAATTTTCCGTACCTTCCGTACGCTGTAACCGGGAAAACGGAAACTAGTGGGTCATCTAAGGAAGACTTGGCAAGTGATTCTGCCATTTCATTTAAGTGAGCTTCTTGTTTTGCTTGCTCTTTATTATTATCATCATCATTCGCTTTCTTTCACTTCTCTATCATTTGATATGCACGTACTTTTTGTTTATGCATTTTGACCTTTTTATAAAATAATCCAAAATATTGGCGCTTTTCCCGTGAGGAAATCAGCTAGTAGGAGGTGCAATAATAATTCAGCAATAATGAAACAAAGAGCGATTAGAACATGCCAATCCGGCCGCAGGGCGAAGTCAAGGAGGAAGTGTAACAGCGTGCTGCATTTAGAACAACATTAGGTTTCCAAATTTACCTTACACATTTTTTTCGTTGATACTTTACTGTATTTATTTTATTATTCAGTTCATATTACTACTGCTATCTAGGCAAGGCTGACCACCTTATTATAGATTACTTTATTTCTTTTATTGTCGGCTTATTTCTCATCTTCAGTTATGCACTTGTTTTTCTTTTTTATTACTCATTTATTTATCAAGTAATTTCTTTTAATTTTCAATAATATACCACCCGCTTCGTGGCTTATCCCCCACCGTGAGTTTGTGCCATTAACTGAGGGTTCATCATCATCATCATCATGTTTCTATTGCGAGCAATGGCCAATATCCTTCCCTCGTGGGCACGTGGCATAAGTTGAAGAAAGAAGTAGAAGAAGAAGAACGTGTCACGCAGTGCACTAAAAGAACATTGCAAATTGCAATGCGACAGCTCGGCCTGCCATTGAACTCTCCGGAACTGCTGTCTTTCGGAGTTTCTGTGCTTGGACACTCGCACAGGAATGTATGCATCGCCATAGAGAAATTCATTGTTGAATCAAACCGGTTCCATTGTTAAGAATATTAATCCATTTATCATTACCTTATTCCCTCTTGTACTAGTATGCCTACTTTTTATATATTTATTGTCCACTGAATTGTATTAAAATTTATTCGCTTTATTATATTTACCAAAATGAGACATTTGCTAAATTTATTCACTTAGCACGTATATGAAATCTGCCCGACTCTTGGCCGATCCCCGTGAGTGGGTATGCGCCAAAGAAAAGGTCATCATCATCATCATCATTAATGCCACCGCCGGTGTACAAGCCCAAGTTACATGCAGTGAAAGTGGTCGACCGCTTCTGGAGTAGTCTGGTCTTGGTAAAGCGCGCGTTCACACGCAGAACGATGTTCAGGCACGCCAGAAACCAGGTCGAGTTGCAGATCGCTCATGTGGGAGACGCCGGGACCAGCAGTTCCCACGGCAGCGGCAGCAGTTCGAGCTCCTCAGACTCTGACGTGGAGGCGTTAGCCGGCCGCAGGCGCACCACACTCCCGGCGACGAGGCGGCTGGGCTTCCAGCGCCTCGAGTTGCACGAGCTTCACGAAGTGCGCCAGATGCAGGCTGCGGCGCGTCGTGCTGCCGACGATGTGGCCGCTTGTGGCGACGGCGCAGGCACCGCGCTGGACCCACTAGCCCTTCCAGAGCTGGCGCTGATCGACCAGGTGGGTATGAGATAAGCATACCTAGCTCGCCACGGTTGGACCAACGAGTGTCGTGCGCCCATCTTGGACCACATTATAGAGTACCTATACCGGGTGTGAACGGAGCAGGCGGAAGTGAATTGAACAAAAATGTCCTCTGACAGATAGCACAATTGTACTCTTTCTGCTTCATTACTCTTGAAAAGGCGGACGTTACTTGAACGAGGAAACCAAATGCGTAACTGATTGCCAGCAAATATTCAGTAATTAAGTTTAACTAATTACTTTGCAGCACGTATTGCAATTTACGAATGCTAGCCGGTGAACTTTTAAAGCGTATCCACTTGAAATTAATTGTGAGGATGGCACCACTTTCGAGATATAGTTCCCGAAGTCTGCAACAAAATACGTTCCTAAAATAGTTATTTTTGCCAATGAATCCCTAAAGAGACGTTTTCCTTGAAATTAAATTTCACAGCAGTGCATTCTTACCGCAAGTGTGTATCTCGAGGCTGGTGTCTTTCTCGGGATTTCTTCCAAGTGCATGCGCACCCTGGCGCAGTGGCTGCGTCGTTCTGCTACGAAGCACTAGTTTGCGGCTCCGATTCTCAGCGCTGCAGCCGCATTTCGAATAAAAGCTCGTGTACTTATATTTAAGTTTTCATTAAAGAACCACAGGTGGTGAAAATCAATCACTAGGGCGTCGCTCACTGTCCGTTACTTACTGAGGTCTGAATCGGAACATATTGGTAGGGCAGCATCTTTGAAGGGAACAGCGTGCTTGTCTCTCGCTGGCCCTTTCTCTTGGGCTGTTCCCTTCAACGATGCAGGCCAAGTGTTGCTTTGTGACCTTAAACCGGTGAAATAATGGATCAAACAAGTAAATCAATCAATGAAATTGGCCATACATGATAGCCATCGACGGGTAGCGATGTGATCACAGCGGATGTGGCCAATGGCGAAAGACACTACACAAAACGGGAACTGGAACACAATCGTTCGCCAATGGGCCGCTGCAATAATACTGCTCACCAGTGCACATCGTTGCTGCCCGAATCACATCAATGTTGCGTACACTAGCCTAATAGACCTCTCCCTGTTTGCAAACAGCGTGACGTCACTGTGAGCGCCCCTGCCCTCCCCTCGCGCTGGCGGACCGGGCGCTGGTTGGCAAAGAACGTTCAGCCGGCCTATGTGTAGAAGTACTAGTAGACTTGAAGCAGGAAAAAAGAAAACAACGACGATAGGACGGGCTTCTCCGTGTCGGTCCTTTCATACCAACGGCATTTAAGGATACTAGTGGTCGAATAGTAACTAGCCCGCTTTATAGAGCCTTGCACAGGAAAGCTACTCGTGGTGGTGAGATTGACATTTCCGGTATTGCTCTTTTCGCAATTGGAAGCACCTACGAACTATGCGTAGTAGGTATTGCTCATGCAAATACAGTGGATTGCCCTTGTTTTATTTGTGAAGTATACATGGTATTTTTGCGAAATATATATGGTTCTTTTGGAGTCAGCAAAGGGCGATTTCATAAGAATGCCTAGTCCGTAGATTGTGCAACAGCAAAAGTTTATTGCTCTTTAAAAACGAACCTATTGCCGCCGAAGATGCACATTTTCACGCTGCCTGAACGACACTTGGCTCAACTAACTGCTCTTCTGGCCAAACATTTACATGTCATCAACGTGAAGCTATTCTGTGTCCCATTTGCAGTATAGTTTTAAAGGGCCTTTGATCAGGTTTGGCTATTTTATAAACAGACAAGCCCAGCGTTTACAATACGCGCTGACGATCGCTTCTGGAAAATATTACACCGCTGCGCGCCGCAAAAGCAGCTGACAATTAAAACCAAACGTCGCGCTCCCTTCTTATCAAGGTAGTTGCGCTCCCGGCCCGAGAGTCGGTGTCAGACGCACAGTGCACCTGCCTAATTCGCAGTGCTGAAACGTCACTCACTGCAACAGGTTACTTCGAGAATCATTCAACGCTACAATAGTTTAGAGACATGTTTAGAGACATAATAAATCTTAGGAACCGAATGTCTGCAACTCTGTTTTACTCCGTGACATAGCAAGAGGGGCGTACTTGCGTTTAGTCTGCTTGTTCACACGTCGTTCGCGCAAAAAACATAACTGTATGCCATTTTCTACCGAGTTCCAGCGCGCGATCCTGCTCTTTGAGGCGCTTGAATCGGCCTCAAAGTTGCACTGACCTACACCGCTTTTTCAGGTGTTCTTGTGCACAGCGCGGAAAACCGTGCGCTGTTCGAAACGAGACAAAGGACAGCTCGCGTGGAACATGGTCACAGGAAATGCGCCGCGCAACAAATACGTGAGAGAGAGAAAGATAGAAGGCGGAGAATACCGTATTATAGAGGTAGTAATGATAGTATTGCTCCCTGTTGGAGGGAATGTAGACCACTGAGCAACGACTCCCTCTGGATTCAGCAGTATTTTGAAATAATTAAAAACCGCGCATCATCACACCATAAAGTGTGCGCCGTTAATGTAAGTATAACAATGACAAAAATATCACATAATTAATTGTCTTACTTAATATCTATGGCATCTGCGACCTGCAGTGAGGTGGGAAGCTGGGCGATTTGGAATGTATGCATTCTTTCAATCAGTGCGGAACACGGCGGCCACACAAAAAATTAGGTGCAGCTTCACACTAGTGGTACAAAGACTCGGCAAACAGCGAAGCTGGCGACCCCACCTAGCTTTATCTCGGTTCGGCAAAGTTCTTGCGAGGTTATGCTTCGAGACTCGGCCAGGTTTTGCGCAAGATCATCTCGGTATCATCGACAGCCCAAGGACCAAAGAACGGTCGGTCATTAAAGTATCTAGACGCTTCTGGACGCCCAAACGCTTTTGCTCGGTTTCGCGGGCTCGTAACTCGGGATCATCTACGAATCGCCGACGTTTCGCCGCCGCTTCTGCGGCGCCATACTCGGGATTGGACCGAAGTCGTCTCGCTCTCTCTCGAGTAGCGGCGCGGCGGCTTTCTCGCCGCGCTTCCTCTTCTTCGGGAGTCACGCTCTTCTTCGGCCGCCCCATCTTCACGGCGATGTGCTCGGCGCGGTGACGGTGGGGCTTTTGTGTCAGCGCGGAGGCTACGCGCAGCTATACATCCCGTGGGTCCGCGCAGTTACGTCACGGCTTAGCCCCGCCTCTGCGCAGCCGCGGCAACCACTCTACACGGCACGGTGACGTCATGGCTCGGCAAAGCTAAGGCGAAGCGATGCGGCGGCCCGATGACGTCACGGCTCACGCAGCTGCGGCGAGGCGCAGTCGGCGCCGCTGAAGGCACGTTCACACCCAAAGCGGAGCGTCTAAGCGGCCAAGCGGGTTTTCAACGCGGCGAGTCGTCGAGCGCGCGGGCTTGTTCAGACCACGCGGCTTGCCTGGTTGCCCGCGCCGCCGAGGAGGCGGAGCATCAAACGCTTTCGCGGGGGACGTGTCGCCATCTCGTGGCGCCGGTCGTCCGCCCGCGCGCAGATCTCGCGCCGAGATACACCAGCGCCACTGTCGTCTGGCTTTCTGATTGGCTGCGGCAAAGCGGGAATTCCGGCGGGGCGGAAAAAATCGGTCCGAGAGCGATCGGGCTCGCCGCCTCGTTTTCCGCCTGGTATACCCGCTCGGCGAGGAGGTTTTCGACGCTTTGCGCGCACCCGCCTGCCCGCTTTGGCGGGTACGCCTTCGGTGTGAACGTGCCTTCAGGAAAAGCGTGGCTAGGCGACGCTTGGTGACGTCTTCGCCAGGCGGAGGTTTCGCGGCGTACACTCGACGGACCACACTCGGGCTTAAACAGCTTCCCTAGTTCACAGGGGTATGTGTCATTGCGGTTGGACCCTTTCTGTACAAGCTCCAGGATCGGCCCACATTTCAGGCGTACACCACAGGGCTACCTTCAGCTTAAACAGCTTCGCTGTTAAAAGCAACGACTCTGTTAAAAGAAACGACACTCTTGGTGTGTCGTTGCTTTTTGTGTTGCCATCGTTTTCCGCGCCGATTCAATGAATGCATCTGCGATCAAACGCGATAATTTGAGCGAGTTGCCTTTTGCGCTTTCCTCGCGGCAAGGCTTGCGCTGTTCCGGCAATGATCAAACAGGAGGCTCAGACACAGTACTACCTTTCTGTCTGTAGGTAATGTTTCTTAAAACTTAGCGTTCAAATATACGTGCTCACTGATCCTTGCGTCTCCTTCGTTTATACCCGTAAAAAATTACAGTTACCACAACTTTGCGGGCCCTGAAGTTCTGTAGACGTCTAATCAGAGCGACTGGCCCTGTTACACGCGACATGGGTCCACATTGGCGCAAGCGAGACGCACAGCCAATCGCGCAGTACCGCACACTCAACAAAGTGTTCTGTCTCCCTAAACAAAGATCAGCCGATATTGCAGTGCTTTTTTGTCGCACACTCCATCACGTCACAAGAACGCGGTTCACTTACTCAAGTAAGAAAGATGGCGTTGTTAGCCTTTCATCGCGCAGTTCCCCAGACGGCTATGTTCTTCGGTACACATTACGACATTAGTACTAATTTGGCTGGCAAGATTATTATGTAGGCTCGCGAAAAAGAACTTCCCATTGCAACGCACGCCCCCACCAAACACTGCACGAGTGTACCGTGCGGAAAGCCACCAGTGAATATGTGTTGCCAACCAGGGGCTTTAGAATGTAAAAATATTCCAATCTGTTTTTATTCTAATATCCTGACGTCAAATTGACGTAACCGCCGACGTCAGCATCGGGCGGTGACCCGCAGCGTTGTTTGAAGCACCGAGTGAAACTTTCCTAGTTCATAGCAATACATCTATGTTTGATTTCAAAGCGAATTGCATTGGCTGCTTTCACAGGTTTTTCTTATCGAATTGGCTGACAAGACGCGAGGAGTGCGCAGAAATGGAGAGGGTTTCGTGGGGCCGAGCTAGCTGTATGAAAGGAGATAACCAGATGAGGAGGATGGTGCCCGAACCTGGGAATGGTCCGCTTCACCTTGCTTAGCTTGGGGTGGCTGGTCGAAAATCTCGGCGGCGTGCAACCGAAGGCTGGAAATGCCGCTAAAACAAATCCTCAGCAAATAAAGGTTGGCAGAACGATGTCTTATACATTCCCAAAGGGCTGGACAATATTATACTGCTACGCCCGTAACGTGATGCAGTGATGGTACCGGCGGTGAGTGACTTAGGTCGGTTGAGGTCTAACGGAGCAATGAAGCGTGCTATGTTATTAATGCGTTAGCAATCTTGGGTATTTCACTCAATTTTTCGGGGCCAACTATCTATATACACGTGTTTGCGTCTAACCGTTTTCCCGCCTGCCTTGGTCTGGGTACTCTATCGTTCCACGGGTAGCGTATAGGGCTGCTGTGCTGAGGGAACAGGCTTCCAAACCAACTGTCGGGCCAACTTGGGTCACTGAGTTTGTGGCGATGGGTACATATTCGCCGCTCTTCAGCGAATGTCTTTCACGCCGACACGTTTACATGATTACCGCCGTTGAAAGAAAGTCTGACGCCTACTCGGATAACTGGGTATGCGCCACTCGCTCAGTCCTGGTCTTCAATGAACCTCTTTCATGCGAACTCGGGTCAGTAGATGGGTGCCGCTCTTCAGTAAGCGTCTTTGACGCAGACTTGGGTGAGTAGGTACGTGCCACTGGTGTGGGTTACTGGGTAGGTGCCACTTCTGTGGCGCCAGAAAGAAGCGCGAAAGACGAGCCCGGTTGCCGCAGGGCGCGTTTCTCAGCGTTCGCACGGACCGGCACTCCATGATTTTCGAAGGTCACGTGCAAGCTTCGTGGCGGCGGTGCTGAATGGTGCCGAGTATTCTTAGCGGAGCGTGAAAGAGGATTTGCCCTGCAGTGAACACCTGATACACAACTCGTTTCGACGGTGGCAACATGTTGTGTCGGTATATTGATTTAATGCGAAGCTCATTACTGTCGACAGTTATGGTGAGATGCGTTCTAACGACTGTTTGGTTTGTTAATATTTTAGAACACTAAGAATATTACTACAACACCACTACTGCTACTACTATGGAACTACCACAAGTGCTGTCAAACCCTTACTGATACTAGTGACATACGAAAGACCTCTATTTCTTATGCTGGTGTTTAAATTTAGGTCTCTTCCTTGACTTTACAGCCGCAGGAATGCAACGGCATCGAAGCAATTGTTCGGCAAGGGAATTGGTACATGCACCCGAGATTCCAGGCTGTGCTTTCCACCAGTGCCACCCTATGCAGAATCGCACTTCTGGTGGACCTCAACTCCACTCTGTGGATTCGCGTAAAGTACCGCGACCTTCTCCGCGCCAGCACCTGGAGGGAACATGTGGACCTACCACTTCTCTGCGGCTGGGACGACATGGCACGTAATCTTTACAGGGCTGCCATAAGAACTTCCATTAACAAGTCTCGAAACCCCTGCGATGACTTTTATGGCTTCGTCTGCGACGGCTGGAAGCATCAGCACCGTTTCCTCTCTATTGTGGACGCGGCTGAAGATGCGATGTACAAACACGCGCTCAACGGAATCAAGCGGGCTTCCCAGGACAGTAGAAATCAAGCTCAAGCCGCTTCGTCTACGTCGAGCATCCAGGAGAGGGTAGCCGCGCTAGCCAGGTCTTACATGGAAAGTTCATCAGAGAGCAGCCTGCAAAACCTGAAGAGGCTGATGTCCGATAACCACCTGTCATGGCGACCCACTAGCGATAATCACCCACTAGCGATTCTGCTCGACCCGTCTGCGAACGGGAACGCCCACCTGTGGTTCCAAGTTAGCATAAGCCTGTCATCTTTACGCGTCGGTAGCACGGTGCCAGTACTGAAAATCGTGCCCAGCACGGCTTTTCGCTCGTGGATCGCTAGTATGCGTGTATTTACCGGCCATCTCGTGGGGATGGTATTATGGCTTCGCTACCAGAAGTATGTTCGAAAGATGCTGCACGTATTCGATGTTTCAGAGTCGCGCTCTGGCGAAATAGTCTCCACCATCGAGGCAATGAACCGATTTACACCAGAAACACTGGGACCTGCCGTGGCCGAGTCTGAACCGAGAATTGTGCGGATGTTAATCCCTAACCTTACTGAGACGGCCACTCTCGGCGTTTCGACCCGTCGCCTTGTCCTTCTCTTCAACGAGTATCTCATCTGGGCACGACGCTTCTCGCCTAGCCACATCGTGCAAGTTGAAAACCTGGCTCTGCTGCGGCCTGTCGCCTACATTTTTGGACTCAAAGCCGAGACGAAAGAACCGCTGACATTGAGTCTGGGACTGCGTGTTGCTCACGAGCTGGGCTGGATGGCCCGCAGGGAAACCGCGAACGTCATGCTAGAGATAGCAGGCTTGCCTCCATCGGTTCACACACGGCGCTGCCTCGTCCAGATCGAAAGTACCGTGGGTATCGGATGGCTCAGTTTGTTTCCCAAGCATCAGGAATCTGAGTGTTTCGTTCGAGACATGAGTTACATTCTAAGTGATGCCGCGGCCCGTCGCAGTAAGGCATTGCTTCAGCTCCGTGCCCACAGTACCAGTGTCGTGTGGAACAGTGACAGTTTCCCAGTCAGGGTGCTGCCCGAACCTTCGTGCACAGCTCGCCTCTTCATCCACTGGCTGAAAGTGATGGTAAAGTGCTGCATGGCGGCTGCAGCAGCAAGATATCACAAACGTCCTCAAGCCTGGCTCCTTGCTCAGCCATCGATATAGCTTTCATGGCGCACTCACGGTTGCTGAGCACTACTTGGTCCTTCCTTTCTACCACTCGGACCTGCCGCCAGCTGTCAACTACGGTTGCGCTGGCGACCTCATTGCTGACAAAGTGCTCACGGGCCTGTTTCGCGAGCTGGAGTACAACCAAAGCGAGACGGCACTGTAATATTCGAACGATACTCTACCGTCGGATTGCTCCCCGTACCGCGTGGACACCGAGGTGCTTCTGGCTGTCCTCTCTGTATACAGGCTTGCCGTCGTGCAAGACTCGGGTAGTGCATACTCATTGTCGTCAAGCCTTGCTCAAGACAGATTTTTCTTTATGGCATCGTGCTACGCGCTGTGCTCTAGCGGCAACTACGCGCACCCGCTGTAAGGGGATGCCAAACGCCGTTGCAATGAACTCGTCAAGCAGTTGTCAGAGTTTGCAGCAGCCTTCGGTTTCAAGGTGCCTTTCGACCAGCTATAGATTCGGCATGAGTGTGTTTACGTTTTATTTCTTTTTATATTGCGCTTCAATCCTGCATGCTTCTCCTGATGTCATAGCCTTTAATATGTCGCTTATAATTAAACACTCGCTGATCATCCAACGAAACAGGTGCGGTCACTTTTTCAAGTTGTCAGAATAAAAAAGCCGTCATGTCACATTGATATTGCTAGCTGGAATAACTCCATACTGCAGCATGAATGGTCTTTTACAGTATAGGTTTTACAAGCAGCAGGTGAACTCGGCGCTTCCCACATTGCCTTCGGTGCCGTTCATGCCACCGTAAGGACCCTATCTGCGCCACTGCATTTAATTTCTTGTTATACGGCCTGTTTCTTTAATTTCAACAGTATAACTTCCTTTGTTCGCATCGAAATGTTGCGAGCATTTTGATGCTGCTAAGGAAAGCGCAGTTGAGGACGACAGAGACATACGCGGTGTGATAAAATTAGGAAATTTCAAGAATCAGGCGGAATTAGCTGCCGCGAAGCAGGTGTAGCTAAATATGACTGGGAGAGGCCTTGGTCTCGCAGTAGACATAAATAGGCTAGTGATATGCTGAAAGTTTGCGGAGTAAAGCCAGATAAAGCAAGTAAACAAAACCACATGAATGGCTAACAGCACAAGCACGAAGATCAGACGTATACATGTACTAATCATTATTACCACGCTACTTAAAGGATAACATCGCCAGAGATCCCTCTAGTAATTTTCGTAGGAACCTCTATGCAGAGGGGAGGCTCGTCGCGGTGAGTAGAGCGCCTTTCGTGGGCCCAGCCTCCCGCTTCGGGTCATTATTGGGCCGCTTACATAATCGTCCTTGTTTCAGAAAGCACTCGACCCGGTCACTGAGGGCCGCGACCGGGTCTGTTACCGAATCCAGGCTGACTGCTTTCTCTGTCATGAAGCAGATTGCCTCCGCCCACTATACTGTGCCTGCAAAACGCTGCATCCGTCAATTTCCTGCCAAGCCTGCACGCTTTCTTTAGTAATCTGCTAAATGTTTTATAATATTTGGAAAAAAATCAATGGGATCTTTGCAGTCAATGAGGTATTTCTTGTTCTAATCAGAAAGCATTACACCACTTCCGTTATCGTAAACAATAAATAACCTTTTCAGAAATTAGGTAATGTCTCAGTTGTCATTATGCCTTGACCCCCGGGACAATGCAGATGAGAGGTATGAATGTCCTTTCCGTTTCATTGAACAGAACTGGACGCTGTTCAAAGAAACCCTAATTAACCTCATTAGAAGATTAATACCGGTTATCTCAATTAGGTGCAGTAAAAGAGCGCCTTGGTTCAATGAGCGGCTGCGAAGAGCCAATAAAAAGAAAAGGCGTTTGTATAGGCAGGCAGCTGCTAACAACCTATTAACTACATGGGCAACCTACAGAAAAAGCGACAAGGGTTACCAAAGAATGCTGAAAGCCACCCGGCGCCAGTTTTACATTGACGTCTTACTCACTATGCTATCTAACAATCCTCGAAGATTTTGGAGCGTAATTAACCCACATTTACGTCCTGATTCATCCTTAACAAATTGTAATGGTGATCATCTGGACGATACCCATTCTGCTCAACTCTTTAACAACGCTTTTTCAACTGTTTTCACTCATGAAGTCATTAACCATTCTCTAGCTCGCAGTTCACTTCATTATTATTCAATGCCCTTAAAGTCTCAAGTGATCATGGCATTCTTTCTTTATTAAATAACCTTAAAAATACTAGAAGCACGGACCCGCCTGGCTTTAACTACAAAATACCTAAAAATATATCTCGGAGTAGTTTTCAAGTCCTATCTGCACTTTTTCTCAGTCTTTAAATCTGACCCCATCCCTCATCACTGGCGAGTAGCTAAAGTAGTGGCAATTTTCAAATCTGGCGTCCGCTCTGATCCCCTAAACTACAGACCCATTTCATTGACTTGCAGCTTCTTAAAGCTCGTTGAACATGTCATACACACCCAGATCATTAATTATCTTGAAGATCACAACATCATATTTAAATATCAGCACGGTTTTCGGAAGGGATCTTCTTGGGACAATCAGCCTTTCAGATTTACTAACGACTTATTTACTTTAATAGACGCCGGGATTCAAGTCGACGCTTTGTTTCTAGATTTTTCTAAGGCATTTGATCGGGTCCCCCACCGTAGATTACTACTCAAGTTATCGCATATCAATATTCACCCTCAGGTTTTAGCATGAATTAAAGACTGTCTCTCATCTCGCGTTCATTTCACCGCTGTTAATGTTTCTAACTCTTCAATGGCTGAAGTCAGATCTGGTGTACCCCAGGGGAGCGTGCTTGGTCCCCTGCTCTTTCTGATATTTATTAATGATTTGCCTAACTGTGTGTCTTCCCAAATTAGACTGTTCGCTGACGACTGGGTTGTGTACCGAGCCATGAAAAGTGAAACTGACCCCCAATATTTACAAACTGATCTCGATTCAATTAGCACTAGGTGTTCATCGTGGCTAACGATCCTAAACCACTCTAAGACAACGCTCGTCTCCCTTACAAGAAACTCTTGCCGCATCCCAACCACAAACACTACGTAATGATGTAACACTTGAGACAGCTTCTAGTTACAAATATTTAGGTGTTGACCTACACTCTGACTTAACCTGGAACTACCACATTGATCTGATTCTAGCAGCTGCTAACCGTTCTCTTGGCTTCTTAAAACGTAACCTTCGACATGCTCCTGCGCCTGTGCGTAAACTTGCTTATATCACCTTAATGCGACCTAAAATAGAATACGCTTCATCCATATCGGACCCGGATCAACCCTACATCATAGATAACGTCGAATCCCTGCAAACCGTGCTGCTCGTTTCATTTTTTCAGATTACTCGCGTTTCACTAGCGTCACGGCGTTAAAAGCTCGTGATGGTCTTGCTAACCTCTCCCATCGTCACAAATGGGAGAGGTTAGCCTCAGGCAGAGCCTGAGGCTCTCTGGCTCTACAACTTCATGCAAACCAAGCGCTGCCAGTCATTTTTCGTGCGACTCGAGTGGCTGCTAGAACACTTCATGGGCCAGCACGCTGAATGAATTCTTACCTTTCGCTTCCTTTAGCTTTATCTTATTTTGCAAGTTTGCAGAAAAGGCTGCCGCCAATATAGCAGCTGGCGTCTCCAGCCACTGCGAGGGGAGGAGGAGGAGGAGGAAACATTTATTAAGAGAGAAAAGAAAAAAAAAACAAGGTGGCGTCTTCCTGCTTGTATTGGGAGGTGCCCTCAGTCCAGGGCTCCTGCGGCTCTTGTTCTCCCGGGCCCGCCGCACCAGTGAAGATAAGCTGGCGTATTAGCTCCCCTAATTAAGGAACCAATAAAGCGAATAAGCTGCTTCCGTCCTGAAAATTCTGCATGTTTAATTTGTAAGGCGGTCGGCGCTGCAGAGGCTCGGCGCGGCGAAAACCGCGACACCTTCCCTGTGAAACGATGACAGGAAGAGAGGAAAACGCGGACTTAAGTTCATGCGGCACGTGGTGGATGTTTTGGGAACTAGTCTCGTATGTCCGCGACGGTCCGGAGTACGCGCGCGCACGTGCTCCGCGATGGCTGTGGCACGACCCGCATTCCTGACCAGGGGCTCCGGAAACTGGGGGGGGGGGGGGGGGGAGGGGGCAGTGGGGGTAGTCGACCCCACAGGTTCTAAGCCAGTTGGGGCATGCCCCCACATTCAAAGCTGTTCCTACCGCCGCCTCTCTTCTCCCTTCCCACCACCCATACGGCTAGCGACTCATTTGACTAGTTACAGGGTGCTCCCGTCCTTCTACAAACGAAACAAAATTTTCTGGAGGGTTGTGACTTCTGCGACTTTCTTTGTCGCTGCTTTTACTGCGTCGAGAGCGCTGCCTGTTCTCGTCTGGTTCTGCGTATCTTCCACCCTGAAGTGGTTCTCGACGAGGGGAAGGCTGGTGCTCTATTCCGCAGCCATTGCAGGAGCACGTCTCAGCGCCATGACTTTAGGATGTCTCTCGTTCTGTCCCTTTTTCATTGCCCCATATAGAAGCCCATGAAAAGTAAGAAGATAACGAACGTCAGTGTAAGCCTGTGCCTAGAAAGCCCCATTTAAATTAGTCTGCAGCCTTCATTTCTCTGCACTGCGCTTCGTCAGTGGTCGTTGATATATATATGAAAAAGGTCGGTCCACCGACCGAAACTGTTGGGAAACTATTAAACCTAAGATAACCGCGAAGTTGTGCTTCTGATTTTCCTAAATACGCTTGGCCCATTGAAAAATCCAGTTACTATATATATATATATATATATATATATATATATATTCCGGTGCATTCGGACAGGGCCATGTCGCGGGATCGAATCCCGGCCACGGCGGCCGCATTTCGATGGGGGCGAAATGCGAAAACACCCGTGTACTTTGATTTAGGTGCACGTTAAATAACACCAGGTGGTCCAAATTTTCAGTCCCCCACTACGGCGTTCCTCATAATCAGGTCGTGGCTTTGGCACGTAAAACCCAATAATTTATTTGTAATTTTTAATCAAGACCATGCGCGCAAGGGAGAGACGGACAAGAAGGGGTAGGCTGTCTCCTGGAGCTGTGACCTCTGTACCAGCTTGCGCGTTTACCGCTAGCTTTGCCCCATGTGAATAGTTGTATTACACGTTTGTGCATCGGGCTTCCTCTGCATATATATATATATATATATATATATATATATATATATGAAGCCAACACACAGTGACACCAAGGGTAACATAGGGGAAATTGCTTGTACTTGCTAATAGAGTAAAGATCTGATACATTACTGGAAATGAAAATGGATGAAAAAAAACAACTGGCCACAGGTGGGGCACGAACCCACGTGAATGGGAACGTGGATGGGAAGGCAGTGGGCAGACCACTGTCTAGGTTATTCACCCAAGAGAACGGTGTGCCACAGGGGGGGTGTGCTTAGCTGCACACTATTTATGGTAAAGATGAATTCCCTCCATACGGTCATCGCACGCACACTGTTTTTATTCTGTTTGTCGACGATGTGCATATAAGCTCCAAGTCATGTAATATTGCCATCTGCGAACGACAAGTGCAGCTTCGAAGAAAGATATTGTCCAAATTGGCAGATGAAAATGGTTTTAAAGTAAACTCCCAGAAGAGCACTTGCGTACTCTTTACAATCAAGAGAGGCGTAACGCCAATCCCAAGTATTTAAGGCAAAGGAGATGCGCTCTCTGTGAGCAGGGAGCATAAGTTTCTAGGAATCATTTTAGATTCTAAACTCACGTTTATTCCTCATCTTAAGCATCTGAGGACAAAATGGTTGAAGACAATGAACCTTTTTTAAACTTCTTTCACGCACAACATGGGAAAGTGATCGAAAGTGTCTGCTTAACTTTTATAGCAGTCTTGTCCGGTCACAACTTGATTACGCAACTATAATTTACCATTGCGCAGCACCAAGTGCATTAAAAATGCTAGACCCCGATTACCATCTGTGTATCCGATTACCATCTGGGTATCCGGGTTTCAGGACAAGTCCGATCCAAAGCCTTTACGGAGAGTCGAATGAGTGGTCACTTCATATTCAGCGGTGGTATACCAGTTTTACATATTTTCTGACAGTATACACGAACACTGCACATCGCTCTTACTCAACCATAAACGATAGGACCACTGACATACTCTTCCATAACCGACCTGCAGCGAGAAAGCCGTTCTCTTTCGTGTGAGGAATCCCAGTGAGGAAATGGGTATTCCGCTGCTTGACCATTCTCCTATGGCTCCAGCGAAACTGTTACCGCCGTGGCAGTGGCTGCTTATAGAGTGTGACACATCATTTGTAGAGGCCACTGAACACGCAGCAGAGGCGCATATTAGAATGCATTTGCTAGAACTACAGTTGGAGTTCTCATGCGCAGAGGTTTGCACAGACGCTTCTAAATTTCATGCCGGGGTGTCTTATGCAGCCGTCGGTCCATCCTTCTCAAAATCTGACCTACTGCACCCGGAAACAAGTATATTTACGGCTGAGGCCGAGAAGCGCCTTTAGCTCTTAGAATCGCCTTAGCTCACGTTGCCATCAGAGATAATGTTCCACATTTATTGTAGTGTTGTGCTGATCTGTCGCTGGAGACGCAGGACAGTATGCAAGTGAGTGAGTACGAACTTTATTTAGGTCCTGAGGAGAAAGAATTAAAGCGGGGCCGGAGGCCCCGCCAATCTATCCGGTGGCTCCACCCAGGTCGGGGCCGGTAGACATAGTCCTTCGGCGACGGCCCGGGCCCTCTGGACAGCCTTGAGCTGAGCGATGAGCTCTGTACTTCTGAGCGCTGAGTCCCAGGAGGACTGGTCAGGAAAGTCCGTGCCCGCGTTGGCAGGGCACAGCCAGAGCATGTGTTCGAAGTTGCTGTATTCGTGGCCGCAGTGTGGGCATGCAGTAGGAAAGTCTGGATTGATCCTGCTTAGTGTTGTTGGTGTGATGTATGTCCTAGTCTGCAACTGTCTGTAACTGACGGCCTGTGCTTTCTTGAGGTTTTGGTGAAGAGGAGGAAAAATTCTTCGTGCTAACCTATGATTTGAAGTGATTTCGTGGTATGATACAAGCGGGTCTTTGTTGTCTAAATCCCTCCAGGCTGGGTTGAAGCGAGGGGGCGGACCGCAGACGCGGAATGTGAGTTCTCGCGCCAGTTGGTGTGCCCGCTCATTCGGATTACAGTCAGGAGGTCCGGAAATGTTGCCCATGTGGGCCGGGAACCATGTGATGTGTGGGGACGTGAGGTTATCTCCTCCCGTTTCTTGGAAGATTTTGTTGACCACCGTAGCTGCTTTCCTAGAGACGAGGGCCGCCGAAAAGGTTCTGATGGCTGTTCTTGAGTCCGAGTAAATGACGGAGGCTTCTTTGCAGCTTCGAAGGGCCACCGCGATGGCCATTTCTTCTGCTTCGTGAGTGAAGTTGGTAACCACCGTGGCTGCGTTGACGAGTGATCCATGGGCGTCCACCACAGAGACCGCGTATGCGCCTCGATTCCAATATCTGGCCGCGTCAACGAAGAGGACTTGCGTTTCGTTACGATTAATGTTGCCAAGGATTGCCTTCGCTCTCGCTTTTCTCCGCCCTTCGTTGTGGGTCGGGTGTATGTTTCTTGGGATTGCATCAACGGTTATTGACCTCTTGGCATTTATGCATAGTTGCGACTTCTCTGGTGGCATGAAGAGGGGCTGTATGTCTGCTTCTAGTAATATCTCGATGCCCGCCTTTGTGAGTGAGAGCCGACTAATTTGGGCGTTTCGCTGTGCTTCAAAGAGTTCTGTTGCCGTGTTGTGTAGCCCCAATTGAAGGAGTCGTTCCGTACTAATGTTTCTAGGGAGGCTTAGGACCTTTTTCAATCCTGTTCTGATTAGTGTGTCGATTTTGTTCAGCTCCGTCTTCTTCCAGTTGAGGAAGGGAGCGGCGTAAGTTACGTGGCTGATGAGGAAAGCGTGAAATGCTTTCATGAGGTTGTCCTCTTTCAGTCCGTCCCTTTTGCTAGCGACCCGTGATATGACCCTGGTGAAATTGTGGGTGCTCTTTGTGATGCGTTTTAGTGCCTCCGCGTTGTCATTGCTGTAAGCCCCAATGACCATGCCCAGGACCTTAATTGTGTTACACCTGGGGATGTTTCCTCCGTCCCTGGTGTGTAGGTGAACGGGGAGGAAGCTAAGGGGCTGTCTCTGCCTGGGGCCTTGTTTGCACAGGAGGAGCTCTGATTTGCTGGGGGAGAGCTTCAGTCCCGTGTTTGTAAGGAAAGCTTCCGTGGTGTCCAGCGCTTGCTGTAGGTTCTGCTCCAGAGTGCCTAGCGGGCCGCTCGTGGACCAAATGGTGATGTCGTCCGCGTAAATCGCGTGCCCTACCCCCGAGACTTTCGAGAGCTTGTTTGCGAGATCGTGCATTGCGATGTTGAAAAGAAGCGGCGAAAGCACTGGCCCGTTGTCAGTATGCAACGGGCCGTACGAGTCGATTAAGACGAAAAAGCACCACAGTTTTTCAGTTTTGTCAGCAGCGAACAAAACCTGACGTTTGAGTTATCTCATAATTTCTTGCGATTGAATATCAATTCCCGGTATCTTTTCGTTGTTTTAATTCTTTGTCGTCTTTTTGACCTCGTGACGAAAGCATGCAATCCCCATCGTGGGTATGTGCCTTTCACCAACCGCTCAGCATTGGCAGCGGCAGCCAGCACGAGCTGACAGAGGAAAACCAACTACAGGCTAGCAGGGCTAACTTACTCTCGCTGACACTCAGGGCCCTCGTTTGCACGCAGGACAGTGTTGAGGCGGGTCGCAGAGAAGGTCGAGTTCAAGAACGTCGCGATGGCTGACGCCGGGGCGAGCGCTTCCTACAGCAGCAACAGAGGCCGCAGCAAGAGCCCCTCGGATTCGGAGTGGAACGCCATCGGCGGTTGTAGGCGCATCGCAGGCCCGAGGAGGACGCCGGGCTTCGAGCGCCTCAAGCTGCATGAGCTTCTTCAAGTGCGACAGATGCAGGCGACATCGCGCCGGGTGACAGATGTGACCGGCCGCGGCGACGGCGCAGACACCGTTCTCGATTATTCACGGAAATCTGCCTTCCCGATGTCGAAGCCAGCTCCGACAGCACAGGTGAGCGCTGCGTAACCGACGATAGCTGTAGCGCGCCTATGTGCACTTTAACTTCACTGTGACGCTGAGCCTCCTAGAAAACTGATGGCCAGGATAAACGTAGCGGATCGGGTCGAGTCGGCTTGTCGACGGCAAATATCTTTCGTAGTGACAGTGTGGTAACCAGCAGTACCTGGCGATATACTGCGGTGTATTTTAATTATATACAAAGGCTAAATCGTACTTTGGCTTTAATCCATGTCTCCATAACATTTCAATTTCAACTACGCTTACGCTTCGATTCAGCTATTGAGAAGTTGTGCGTGAGTTGGCACGATATGTATTCATGAAATTATTCCTGTATATGACTCCGTACCATATACAGAGACACCATCATAGCATAGAGTTATTACAATGTGCATCTAAAGAACAAACAGAGCACTCTTTTGCTGAAAATATTCTGTAAGGCACAAAAACAAAAACAAAAAAACTCCTGTTTCTGAAGCACATGTTTATGTCATTCAGCATGATACAAGTGCATGGTTATATGACATTGACGTGTCACGGCATGAGTATTTACCTATCACAATTGTCATAATTACTGCGCAAATAATTCCTCTCGCGTCGCAGTGTGCCGACAACTAGCTGCGTGCCAAATTTCCAACTGCAGCGTTGCTTTTCTCAATGGATTTACAGACCAACGGAAAATAATTATCATTGTAGGCTTGCGTGGGAGGCGTGGGAAACGGAAACAGTTGAAGTAACCAGAACCACAATCAGGGTGCGGGTATATTGAGTCTTCTAGCAGTATGTTTATCGTTCCTGGGGAGGTGTTCTTAAAGCGATAGACAGAGTTCATGCTGGTGTTCTGGCACCAAAACGCCGGAACATACTCTTAAAGTCTGGGGACTTATGTGCCAAAAGCACGATATGATTGTGAGGCTCACCGTACGGGGGGACTTCGGAATAATTGTGACCACCTGGGGTTGTTTATCGTGCACCAAATAGACGCTACACGGGCGTTCTTGCATTTCGCCCTGATCGAAATGCGTTCTCTGTGGCGGTGATTTGATCGCGCGCGCTCGGGCGTAGCAGCGCAACGCCAAAGCCCAATTCTCTCCCACCGGCGGGTGAAACACACTCTTTACCTATACCAAAACATCCCACCAACCTGGCGCCACTGACGAGAAATTTTGCTGGCGCACTTGTTATTAAAAATTCTAACTCAGATGAAGTTATTATAGTTAAAGCATTGTACTAGACGCTGTCTCAGTGTTTCATAGCTCCAATGAACAACGTGCCGCCTTCTACTTTGTCTACCGTGACAATAAACCATTGCATTTATCTTTTGCATTTCACATCTGCAGGAATGCACCGGGTTCAATGTAGCCGTCATGCAAGCAAACTGGTGCGTGAACCTTAGGCACACGGCCATCCTGCAGGCGACGGCCGTCTTCTGCGTCGTCGTCCGTTTCTTTTACCTGGGAGTGACGCTATGGATTCGTGTCAAGGATCTCGGTGTTTGCGACGCCACCTCCCCACCGTCCCACGCGGAAAATGTTGTTCTACTGCTTTTTTCCGGAGGCTCCGGAATCACATGCCACAAGTATATGGCTGCCATGGAGCTTTCCGTTATTCGATCTGACGACCCTTGCCAAGATTTCTACCGCTTTGTCTGCGATGGATCGAAGCGCCAACATGATCTCCTCTCCATCGTGGACGCTGCGGAAGATGCAATATACGGTCTCGCGCCCAGCAGCATTGAGTGGAACTCCGAAGGTGGCAGCGACCAGTATTGCGCAGTGCCATCGGCATTTAGCGTCGAGAAGGAGGTAGCCGGCTTTGCCAAGTCATGCATGGAGCTTTCACGGAGCAGAATGCCAGAGCTGAAAATGTTCATGGGCGGGCGCCATCTCCTATGGCCAGTGACATCTCGCTGGGATCTCTTAGAGATCCTGCTTGATCTGTTGGGCAACTGGAACGTGCGTCCGTGGTTCCACGTGAGCTTTGAACTGGCTCTGCTCTGCGATGGGACCGGGAAGCCCGTGCTCAAGATTGGCGACAGCGCTGCCTTCCATGCCAGCATTGTCACCGTGCGGATATTTGCCGGTCAGCAGGCGGGGACGGCCGCTTCGCTGTGGTACTGGCGGTACGTGCGCGCCATGTTACGTCTATTCGATGCTTCTAAAGCGGCCGACGAGGAACTCGTAGCCAAAATCGAGGCGATGGACCGGCTCACGCTAGAGGTGCCAGGCGTCGCCATGGCAGAGCTTCACCCGAGAATTATGCGGATGCCAATACGCAACCTCACGGAAGCGGCGACTCGCGGCATGGCTGCTGGTCGGCTGCTGCAGCTCTTCGTCAGGGCA
>NC_051160.1:54491660-54578587 GCF_013339745.2 Dermacentor silvarum | reverse complement strand
TTTAACGAGCATGGAAATATTGGTACACGAACTTTTCCCATTCGCCTCCATAGAAATGGAGCCGTGGAACTCACAAAAAGAAAACTCTTTTCGCTGGTTATGTGATGCGCTACTTACAGGGTACAAAAACCTGAAAATTCGATGCCACATATCCGTGCAAAATGTTGTAAATTGGATAGCTTTATCGTGTCATAACCACGGGTAACTTTATTTATGTTATAATCACTGCCACGAATTGCGTCTTCAACACAGAGTCTCTCTAGAGGCCGGACATGCCATCTAAATGGCTCTGACAATAAAACGGTTACACACCAAGGCATATTAAAACTTACTGTTATAAGAAGCAGCTGAATTTCATTAGGTCAGTCAGAAATTTTCGTACCCTGTGCTGGGTCCGGTGCTGGGATGTCTGCTTGCAGGCGAACTCATCATAACTAAATCCAGAGTCAAACAAGATTTCTTACGTAATGCGTTGGTACAGCTGTAAGCAACACTTTTTCGAATACTAAATTTATACGACATATGTATTTGCTCTAGTGGCTGCTTTAGAGAGATCTGCACATATGATGATCCCGTTTGTTTGACGCCGTGTTTTCCACGGTGACGCGTCCTTTTGGGGCTAACGCTTGAGGATAGGTAATGGAAAGAGAAACAAGACTTCCCAGCAGCACTGGGCACGCGGCACTCACGGAATGCGGTCATCTAATAATCCGTTTATCTTCGTCCTACAGCTTGTTCTCGGACTGCTGCTCCACGCCGGTCCGAGTTTCGAGCCACCAGGAGAAGCCGGAACAACATGTGGCGTCAATGTCACCTGTATCAGCGCACGACGTTCCGTGCCGATCAAGTCATGGGATCCCGTACTGCATCATTCGTCGTCTACCTGCGCGGACGCTGGGCGCATAAACTATGCGCATAGCCTGTGCTCAGCGACGCCACTAAACCCAGCTATAAAAGACCATCTCAAGCAAGGCGGAGCCATTGGGCACGGCGGCACTCACGGAATGCGGTCATCTAATAATCCGTTTATCTTCGTCCTACAGGTGAGGAAGAGATATGGAAAGTGTATCCGTTCAAACGACCCTTTCTTAGTTGTGCTGCCGTGAACCACGGCTATGTGCTGTTATGATTGAGCATGCGGTGCCTATACTTAAACGCCTGTTGCTTGGCGGAGACATTGAGACGAATCCAAGCCCTGAAATCAGCCAACAATTAAAGAAATAGCTGCGGATATAAAAGAGATTAAAGAAAGTCGTCTGGCTAAAACAGACAAGAAACTAGACTAGGTGACAAGTCTAGAAGAAAAGGTCGGCTGTTGTCAAGAACAAATAGCAAATATGAATATTCTTATCAAATTCATGCAAGAAAAAAATCGACGATCTAGAGAATCGTAGCAGGCGAACTAATCTGCTAATATATGGCTTACCGGAGGTAGAGGGAGAGACACCCTTGATACTTGGAAACACAGTAAACAAAAACGTAATTGTAGACACCCTAGAATTAAAGCCGGTAGCAATCGAACGTGTACATCGGATTGGTAGAGCAGCGCCAAACAAGGTTAGGCCTGTAATTCTTAAGCTACTGGACTCACGAGACAAATCTTCTATACTAAAACGGGGATATAAGCTTAGAGATACAGGCCTATCCATTGGAGAAGACTTTTCGAAACGCGTACGCGATGTCCGAAGGAAACTTTGGAACAGTGCGAAAGCAAACCGACAAAATAATGAGAAAGTTTCTCTAGTTTTTGATAAGTTATATATAAATAATCGTGCATATGTTTGGAGCGATGAGAAGGATGACAGGGTACCACTTAATAAAAAACGAGTAGAAGTGGACTTAGCCAGTGCAAGTGCAGCAAAGACGGTGAACATACCCAACGACCAAACAAAAAAGGGAGCTATTACTCGTCGCACTGCAAAATCGGCGAACTAACACTCCTTACGGTGAATGCAAGAAGCGTAATCAACAAGCCTGAATCACTTGAAAATTTTATCATTGATCATGAACCTCACCTAGCTGCCATCACAGAAACCTGGCTCACGCCTGACGTTTTTGATCACGAGTTTGCACCGCCCAACTATTATGTGATCTGAAAAGACCGCCCCACACGTGGCGGTGGAGTGGCGTTATTGATAAAAAAAGAGCTTTCCTTTGTAGCTCTTCCAGAAGTACAAAGCGCAGAAGCAATTTTTTGCAAACTACTTTGTGACGGTACGAGCATATTCATAGGTTGTGTTTATCGGAGCCCAAACTCTGGTGACGCTTCTATCAGTGTCATTCATGATTACATGAAACGTCACGTGTGTGGTTCATGCGTTGTCCTCCTGGGTGACTTTAATCTGCCAGACATTAACTGGAATACTATGTGCTACTCATCATCAGCTTCGGATGTATTGTTTGACCTCATGCTAACCTTCAATCTTCATCAGGTCGTTTCACGCCCAACCCGCTCACAGGGAACTACTCGGAATATACTTGATCTCATCTTTTTCAGTAATCACTTCGACATAAACCGTATAAAAACTGATGTAATCCATGGTATATCTGATCATGACGTACCAGTGTGCATGGTACCTCTTGGTGACACCATCACCACTCATTCTTCTGTATATGTAGTAACAGACTTCGAAAAAGGCGATGACGATAGTATACTAACGCACCTCGCTCACGAATTCCATCATTTCTTAGAAACGGGTTCCGATCCTTCAGTAGATGTAGATTCCCTTTGGTTTCACTTCAAATCGGTTGTACTTTACTGCATCACTCATTACGTACCTACAAAAACAAAGCGCCCTCCAAAAAATAATCCATGGATCACGCGAGAAGTAATTCAAGCAAAGCAACGTTTGAAAAGGTTACGTAGGGCTATAAAAACAAAAGGTGGGGGAGAATCCAGAATTCAGAAATTACCGGACGCCATCGCGCAATTCAAACTTAAATCTAAGCACGCCAAACGCCGCTATTTCGATGTAACATTACCTAATTTTCTTGTTAATAATCCCCAGAAGTTCTGGAATTACTTTCGTGCCAGTAAAACTGTTACATCGGATCTCCTACCCGAAGAAAAAACTGCTAAGGCTAACGCATTTAACGATTTTTTTCGGTCAGTGTTCACTATAGATGATAATATTATTCCTGCAATTAAAACGCAACATTACACGAAAATCGATAAACTAGACATTACGGACGCTGGTATTTTCAATCTACTGCTTCAACTTGACCCCAAGAAAGGTAGTGGCCCCGATGATATACCTAATACTTTCCTCAAAAGATATGCAGAGTGGTGTAGTAAATATCTTGGCCTAATTTTTCGGAAATCACTCACAACTTCACAATTATCTCATGATTGGAAAATTGCAAAGGTAATTGCGATCCACAAAGGAAGTGACACAAGATTACCTTCAAATCTCAGACCCATTTCACTAACTAGCACTTCATGTAAACTCTCGAACACATAATCTTAAAGCACATGACAGTATTCCTCGAGCGCATAAATTTTTTCTCTCCCAACCAACATGGTTTTCGCAGTGGTTTGTCGACGGTAACTCAACTAACAGAACTGGTCCACGATCTTGCTGTTACAGTTAATAACCGCGGTCAAACTAATTTGATTCTACTCGATTTATCGAAGGCTTTTGACTGTGTGTGTCACAGCAAATTAATAGCTAAAGTTGAAAATGTTTTTGGTATAGGAGAACTTTCTGCTTGGATAAAAGGCTTCTTAAGTAACCGCTCGCAATTTGTCGTTTACGAAAAGACGCTTTCCAACACAGTCGCAGTAACATGCGGAGCTCTTCAAGGGTCTGTTCTGGGACCATTGCTTTTCCTACTCTATATTAACGATATCACAGCTAACATCAAGTGCAATATAAAGCTATTCGCGGACGACTGCGTCATTTACAGAGAAATTAATCATTACAATGATCATATTGAACTGAATGATTCTCTAGCTGACATAGGTAATTGGTGCTCTAAATGGCACATGAAAATCAACGTACAAAAGTGCGCGATCATGACTGTAACCAGGAAAGTGGCATCATCCGACTTTACATACGCAATTAACGGCACTCCACTTAACAAGGTTGAAGAACATAAATATCTAGGCGTTACATTAACCTCAAAGCTCAAGCGGGACAAACGTATCATTAACATAATCTCAAAGGCGCTGCGCAAACTATTTTTCTTAAAACGAAGCCTGGCGCTCGCAACCACGTCAACGAAGCTGCTAGCCTACACATCATTTGTAAGGCCTGTTCTCGAATATGCTAACACAGTCTGGTTTCCGCATACACTGACTAACATAAGCAAGCTAGAATCAGTACAAAGAAAAGCTGTGAGGTTCATCCATAACAAATATAAACGTACAGACTCGCCAACAAATCTTTTAACCCAGTCCGGTTTGCGAACACTATCCACAAGAGCGAAACACGCTCGCTTAAAATTCTTGTTTGAACTGCTAAGAAATAACTATAGGATAGACACCTCCAAATACATTTCATTAAAATGAAATGCGCACATATTGACAGAATACGTATGTAACAATGACACGTTTGTGTATTTGCTGCCGCTCGCAATAGCAGAATGAAACCAACTTAACGCTTTTATCACCAACATCGAATCATTATCTGAATTTCGACACATAGAAAACCTGCGTGTGCGTAATAGTACCTATGCATGCAGGGGCATCGGCACAGATTTCTTTGTTCGGTAGGAAATTTTAGTAAACCTGCTCATTAAGGACAGTTTATTTGTTTGTCATTGTGATTTTCAACGTTCGATGCTTAAATTTAGGTTCTGTTTCATTATTTGCCCCTTGTGATACCTGTGCTATCGTTATTTTCGTTGGCCATCTTTCGTAAAGCTTCATGTCCTTTGTTTTTGTTTGTTTTCCTTTCTTTTCATCCTTATTACTATTTCGTTTGATCTTAATATCGAAGTTATTGCATAGATTGTATAACTTGCACTGCATATATCGTTTTTGTATAACCTGCATTTTGTTTGACTTGCACTGCACAGAATTATTGTACTGCCCAACTGCCACGCTCTCGAAGGAGAGCAGCAGTATTGAAAATAAATAAATCAATAAAAAGTTTTCAGGTCAATTAATATCGAATGCTTCATACCATTTCTTGGCGTTATTTGACCATCACTGGCCGTCGCGCCATACAACCCCATATGTCATCAGCGTTATCGTGGAGCCTGCTCAATTTCTAGCAGGAAACGTCATATTTTCATCGCTACGAAAATTGTGTTTTATAAATTAGCCGATTGATAATTTTAGCAACTGTCCGTTGCACCACAATTGCATCAGCCACAGAAAAGGCCCACGCACACATACCCTTGACAACATAAATGAAATCAAAATACGTGGCTCTTCTCGTTATGACCACGTAATTTCACTACGTACATTTCAGATTTTGTGGTCATCTACTTCGTGCGTGCGACAGAGCGCAAACTTCGCTCGACTGTTTTTCTTTTTACCACAGGCACGTAAATATTCCCTACAAGAATACTTTCTTTGAATCGCTAATCTTCGTATCCTAACGTAGCATAAGTATTTCAGGGGATATGAAATAATATTTCTTGCTTCCATCGTTCCTCGGTTGCTAGCTGTCCGCCAACAATAGAAAGGTGCTATTTGTATTCCTGCGTTTCGCCCAGGAAAGTAATGCCTGAAAAACGTTATTTTAAATGTAGTACTTTATCCGTCATCTGTGGCTGTAACCAGGCAGGACCTTAATATCGTATTGTGGTGTACGGATCTCCATTTGCGGAAATAGAGGGAGCAACAAACCACCTTGGGATTATATAGCTTACATGCCATTGACTTCTCTGTCCCCCAATTTTGCCGCATATTTCATGATCTTGATTCCAAAATCATGGCACATAACCCCACTGGGGATTAGCCAAAAAGCGGAGTGTACATTTCAGGTATAGAATAAGATAATTAATTTTGCCAAAGGAATAACGAGGTAAACAAACTAACAAAATGAAAGCATGCGGTATTGCCTAAAGTTATGAGATAATTCAGAATTTGCACAAGAATTTCGAAGAAAAAAAAGGTGGCATCAAACTATCGCTAGCAATCTATTTGTACTGGAAATAGAATTGCACGGCATACAACCCTGTGGGTGTAGCCTAGATCCGAGGCCCCGAAAGAAAGGATAGAGGGTAAAGCTGTGAAAGTCAAATTAGGCAAAACAGAGCCTAATAAATCTTTCTTTGCAACTCGAATGGAGAATAGAACAAAAAGTAATGATCGGTGGTCTCAGGTTCATTACGCAAATGGCCGAGAGGTGACAGCGTCAGACAAGCCTGCTGCAAATAAATTTGAACTGCGCCGTGCGGTATCACAATCTTGTAAATGCAACTTCATATAGTCGTGCTGGATACCATTGAGAATTGCAGGGGAACTGAAAGTCATAATTGGAGAATATTGCTTGTTTATAGCAGCTATATTAAGGCAGAATTTTCCGTACCTTCCGTACGCTGTAACCGGGAAAACGGAAACTAGTGGGTCATCTAAGGAAGACTTGGCAAGTGATTCTGCCATTTCATTTAAGTGAGCTTCTTGTTTTGCTTGCTCTTTATTATTATCATCATCATTCGCTTTCTTTCACTTCTCTATCATTTGATATGCACGTACTTTTTGATTATGCATTTTGACCTTTTTATAAAATAATCCAAAATATTGGCGCTTTTCCCGTGAGGAAATGAGCTAGTAGGAGGTGCAATAATAATTCAGCAATAATGAAACAAAGAGCGATTAGAACGTGCCAATCCGGCCGCAGGGCGAAGTCAAGGAGAAAGTATAACAGCGTGCTGCATTTAGAGCAACATTAGGTTTCCAAATTTACCTTACACATTTTTTTCGTTGATACTTTACTGTATTTATTTTATTATTCAGTTCATATTACTACTGCTATCTAGGCAAGGCTGACCACCTTAGTATAGATTAATTACTTTATTTCTTTTATTGTCGGTTTATTTCTCATCTTCAATTATTCACTTGTTTTTCTTTTTTATTACTCATTTATTTATCAAGTAATTTATTTTAATTTTCAATATTATACCACCCGTTTCGTGGCTTATCCCCCACCTTGTGTTTGTGCAATTAACTGAGGCTTCATCATCATCATCATCATGTTTCCATTGCGAGCAATGGCCAATATCCTGCCCTCGTGGGCACGTGGCATAAGTTAAATAAAGAAGTAGAAGAAGAAGAACGTGTCACGCAGTGCACTAATGCCACCGCCGGTGTACAAGCCCAAGATGAAAGTGGTCGACCGCTTCTGGAGTAGTCTGGTCTTGGTAAAGCGCGCGTTCACACGCAGAACGATGTTCAGGCACGCCAGAAACCAGGTCGAGTTGAAGATCGCTCATGTGGGAGACGCCGGGACCAGCAGTTCCCACGGCAGCGGCAGCAGTTCGAGCTCCTCAGACTCTGACGTGGAGGCGTTCGCCGGCCGCAGGCGCACCACACTCCCGGCGACGAGGCGGCCGGGCTTCCAGCGCCTCGAGTTGCACGAGCTTCACGAAGTGCGCCAGATGCAGGCTGCGGCGCGTCGTGCTGCCGACGATGTGGCCGCTTGTGGCGACGGCTCAGGCACCGCGCTGGACCCGCTAGCCCTCCCAGAGCCGGCGCTGATCAACCAGGTGGGTATGAGATAAGCATACCTAGCTCGCGACGGTTGGACCAACGAGTGTCGTGCGCCCATCTTGGACCACATTATAGAGTACCTATACCGGGTGTGAACGGAGCAGGCGGAAGTGAATTGAACAAAAATGTCCTCTGACAGATAGCACAATTGTACTCTTTCTGCTTGATTACTCTTGAAGAGGCGGACGTTACTTGCACGAGGAAACAAAACGCATAATTGATTACCTGCGAATGTTCAATATTTATGTTTAATTACTTTTCAGCACGTATTGCAATTTACGAATTCTAGCCGGTGAACTTTTAAAGCGTATCCACTTGAAATTAATTGTGAGGATGGCACCACTTTAGAGATATAGTTCCCGAAGTCTGCAACAAAATACGTTCCTAAAATAGTTATTTTTGCCAATGAATCCCTAAAGAGACGTTTTCCTTAAAATTAAATTTCACAGCAGTGCATTCTTACCACAAGTGTGTATCTCGAGGCTGGTGTCTTTCTCGGGATTTCTTCCAAGTGCATGCGCACCCTGGCGCAGTGGCTGCGTCGTTCTGCTACGAAGCACTAGTTTGCGGCTCCGATTCTCAGCGCTGCAGCCGCATTTCGAATAAAGGCTCGTGTACTTATATTTAAGTTTTCATTAAAGAACCACAGGTGGTGAAAATCAATCACTAGGGCGTCGCTCACTGTCCAGTACTTACTGAGGTCTGAATCCGAACATGTTGGTAGGGCAGCATCTTTGAAGGGAACAGCGTGCTTGTCTCTCGCTGGCCCTGTCTCTTGGGCTGTTCCCTTCAACGATGCAGGCCAAGTGTTGCTTTGTGACGTTAAACCCGTGAATTAATGGATCAAACAAGTAAATCAATCAATGAAATTGGCCATACATGATAGCCATCGACGGGTAGCGATGCGATCACAGCGGATGTGGCCAATGGCGAAAGACACTACACAAAACGGAAACTGGAACACGAATCGTTCGCCAATGGGCCGCTGCAATAATACTGCTCACCAGTGCACATCATTGCTGCCCGAATCACATCAATGTTGCGTACACTAGCCTAATAGACCTCTCCCTGTTTGCAAACAGCGTGACGTCACTGTGAGCGCCCCTGCCCTCCCCTCGCGCTGGCGGACCGGGCGCTGGTTGGCAAAGAACGTTCAGCCGGCCTCTAGGTAGGAGCAGTAGTAGACTTGAAGCAGGATAAAAGAAAACAACGACGATAGGACGGGCTTCTCCGTGTCGGTCCTTTCATACCAACGGCATTTAAGGATACTAGTGGTCGAATAGTAACTAGCCCGCTTTAGAGCCTTGCACAGGAAAGCTACTCGTGGTGGTGAGATTGACATTTCCGGTATTGCTCTTTTCGCAATTGGCAGCACCTACGAACTATGCGTAGTAGGTATTGCTCATGCAAATACATGGTTTTTTTTTGCGAAGTATACATGGTATTTTTGCGAAGTATACATGGTTCTTTTGGAGTCAGCGAAGGACGATTTCATAAGAATGCCTAGTCCGTAGATTGTGCAACAGCAAAAGTTTATTGCTCTTTAAAAACGAACCTATTGCCGCCGAAGATGCACATTTTCACGCTGCCTAAACGACACTTGGCTCAACTAACTGCTCTTCTGGCCAAACATTTACATGTCATCAACGTGAAGCTATTCTGTGTCCCATTTGCAGTATAGTTTTAAAGGGCCTTTGATCAGGTTTGGCTATTTTATAAACAGACAGGCGCAGCGTTTACAATACGCGCTGACGATCGCTTCTGGAAAATATTACACCGCTGCGCGCCGCAAAGGCAGCTGACAATTAAAACCAAACGTCGCGCGCCCTTCTTATCAAGGTAGTTGCGCTCCCGGCCCGAGAGTCGGTGTCAGACGCACAGTGCACCTGCCTAATTCGCAGTGCTGAAACGTCACTCACCGCAACACGTTACTTCGAGAATTATTCAACTGCTACAATAGTTTAGAGACATGTTTAGAGACATAATAAAGCTTACGAACCGAATGTCTGCAACTCTGTTTCACTGCGTGCCGTAGCAAGAGGGACGTACTTCCGTTTCGTCTGCTTGTTCACACGTCGTGCGCGCAGAAAAATAACTATCTGCCATTTTCTACCGAGTTCCAGCGCTCGATCCTGCTCTTTGAGGCGCTTGAATAGGCCTCAAAGTGGCACTGACCTACACCGCTTTTTCAGGTGTTCTTGTGCACAGCGCGCAAAACCGTGCGCTGTTCGAAACGAGACAAAGAACAGCTCGCGTGGAACATGGTCACAGGAAATGCGCCGCGCAACAAATACGTGAGAGAGAGAGAAAGAAAGAAGGCGGAGAATACCGTATTATAGAGGTAGTAATGATAGTATTGCTCCCTGTTGGAGGGAATGTAAACCACTGAGCAACGACTCCCTCTGGATTCAGCAGTATTTTGAAATAATTAAAACCGCGCATCATCACACCATAAAGTGTGCGCCGTTAATGTAAGTATAACAATGACAAAAATATCACATAATTCATTGTCTTACTTAAAATCTATGGCATCTGCGACCTGCAGTCAGGTGGGAAGCTGGGCGAGTTGGATGTATGCATTCTTTCAATCAGTGCGGAACACGGTGGCCACACAAAAAATTAGGTGCAGCTTCACACTAGTGGTACAAAGACTCGGCAAACAGCGAAGCTGGCGACCCCACCTAGATTTATCTCGGTTCGGCCAAGTTTTTGCGAGGTTATGCTTCGAGACTCGGCCAGGTTTTGCGCAAGATCATCCCGGAATCATCGACAACCCAAGGCCCAATGAACGGTCGGTCATTAAAGTATCTAGACGCTTCTGGACGCCCAAACGCTCTTGCTCGGTTTCTCGGGCTCGTAACTCCGGATCTTCTACGAATCGCCGACGTTTCGCCGCCGCTTCTGCGGCGCCATACTCGGGATCGGACCGAAGTCGTCTCGCTCGCTCTCGAGTAGCGGCGCGGCGGCTTTCTCGCCGCGCTTCCTCTTCTTCGGGAGTTACGCTCTTCTTCGGCCGCCCCATCTTCGCGGCGATGTGCTCGGCGCGGTGACGCTGGGGCTTTTGTGTCACCGCGGCGGCTACGCGGAGCTATATATCCCGTGGGTCCGCGCAGTTACGTCACGGCTTAGCCCCGCCTCTGCGCAGCCGCGGCAACCACTCTGCACGGCACGGTGACGTCATGGCTCGGCAAAGCTAAGGCTAAGCGATGCGGCGGCGCGATGACGTCAGCGGCTCACGCAGCTGTGGCGAGGCGCGGTCGGCGCAGCTGAGGAAAAGCGTGGCTAGGCGACGCTTGGTGACGTCTTCGCCAGGCGGAGGTTTCGCGGCGTACACTCGACGGACCACACTCGGGCTTAAACAGCTTCCCTAGTTCACAGGGGTATGTGTCATTGCGGTTGGACCCTTTCTGTACAACCTCCAGGATCGGGCCCACATTTCAGGCGTACACCACCGGACTACCTTCAGCTTAAACAGCTTCGCTGTTAAAAGCAACGACTCTGTTAAAAGCAACGACACTCGTGGTGTGTCGTTGCTTATTGTGTTGCCATCGTTTTCCGCGCCGATTCAAAGAATGCATCTGCGATCAAACGCGATAATTTGAGCGAGTTGCCTTTTGCGCTTTCCTCGCGGCAAGGCTTGCACTGTTCCGGCAATGATCACACAGGAGGCTCAGACACAGTACTACCTTTCTGCCTGTAGGTCATGTTTGTTAACACTTAGCATTCAGATATACGCGCTCACTGATCATCGCGTCTCCTTCGTTTATACCCGTACAAAAATTACAGTTACCACAACTTCGCGGGCCCTGAAGTTCTGTCGACGCCTAATCAGTGCGACTGGCCCTGTTACACGCGACATGGGTCCACATTGGCGCAAGCGAGACGCACAGCCAATCGCGCAGTACCGCACACTCAACAAAGTGTTCTGTCTCCCTAAACAAAGATGAGCCGATATTGCAGCGCTTTTTTGTCGCACACTCCATCACGTCACAAGAACGCGGTTCACTTACGCAAGTAAGAAAGATGGCGTTGTTAGCCTTTCATCGCGCAGTTCCCCAGACGGCTATGTTCTTCGGTACACATTACGACATTAGTACTAATTTGGCTGGCAAGATTATTATGTAGGCTCGCGAAAAAGAACTTCCAATTGCAACGCACGCCCCCACCAAACACTGCACGAGTGTACCGTGCGGAAAGCCACCGGTGAATCTGTGTTGCCAACCAGGGGCTTTAGAATGTAAAAATATGCCAATCTGTTTTTATTCTAATATCCTGACGTCAAATTGACGTAACCGCCGACGTCAGCATCGGGCGGGGACCCGCAGCGTTGTTTGAAGCACTGAGTCCCTTTCCTAGTTCATAGGAATACATTTATGTTTGATTTCAAAGCGAATTGCATTGGCTACTTTGGCAGGTTTTTCTTATCTAATTGGCTGACAAGACGCGAGGAGCGCGCAGAAATGGAGAGGGTTTCGGTGGGGCCGAGCTAGCGCTATGAAAGGAGATAACCAGATGAGGAGGGTGGTGCCGGTGTCTGGGAATGGTCCGCTTCCCCTTGCTTAGCTTGGGGTGACTGGTCGAAAATCACGGCGGCGTGCAACCGAAGGCTGGAAATGCTGCTAAAACAAATCCTCAGCAAATAAAGGTTGGCAGAACGATGTCTTATACATTCCCAAAGGGCTGGACAATATTATACTGCTGCGCCCGTAACGTGATGCAGTGACGGTACCGGCGGTGAGTGACTTAGGTCGGGTGAGGTCTATCGGAGCAATGAAGCGTGCTAGGTTATTAATGCGTTAGCATTCTTGGGGTTTTTCACTAAATTTTTCGGGGCCAACTATCTATCTACATATTTGTGTGTCTAACCGTTTTCCCGCCTGCTTTGGCCATTGGGTACTCTGTGGTTCAATGGGTAGCGCATAGGGCTGCTGTGCTGAGGGAACAGGGTTAGAAAGCAGCTGTCGGGCCAACTTGGGTCACCGAGTTTGTGGCGATGGGTACATATTCGCCGCTCTTCAACGAATGTCTTTCACGCCGACACGTTTACGTGGGTACCGCCGTTGAAAGAAACTCTGAAGCCTACTCGGATAACTGGGTGTGAGCCACTCACTCAGTCCTGGTCTTCAATGAACCTCTTTCATGCGAACTCGGGTCAGTAGGTGTGTGCCGCTCTTCAGTAAGCGTCTTTGACGCAGACTTGGGTGAGTAGGTACGTGCCACTGGTGTGGGTTACTGGGTAGGTGCCACCTCTGTGGCGCCAGAAAGAAGCGCGAAAGACGAGCCCGGTTGCCGCAGGACGCGTTTCTCAGCGTTCGCACGGACCGGCACTCCATGCTTTTCGAAGGCCACGTGCAGGCTTCGTGGCGGCGGCGCTAAATGGCGCCGAGTATTCTTAGCGAAGCGTGAAAGTATATTTACGCTGCAGTGAACGCCTGATACACAACTCGTTTCGACGGTGGCAACATGTTGTGTTGGTATGATGATTTAGTGCGAAGCTCATTACTCTCGACAGTCATGGTGATATGCGTCCTAACGCATGTTTGGTTTGTTAATATTTAGGAACACTAACAATATTACTACAACAGCACTAGTGCTGCTAATATGTAACTATTACAGCTGCTCTCAAACCCCTACCAATACTTATGACGTACGAAGGACCTTTATCTCTTAAGCTGGTGTTTAAATTGACGTCTCTGCCTTGACTTTTACAGCCGCAGGAACACAACGGCATTGAAGCAATTGTTCGGCAAGGGAATTGGTGCATGCACCCGAGATTCCAGACAGTGCTTTCCACCAGGGCCACCCTCTGCAGAATCGCACTACTGGTGTACTTTGGCTCCACCTTGTGGATTCGCATAAGGTACCGCGGCCTTCTTCACGCCAACACCCGGAGGGAACATGCGGTGCTGCCACTGTTTTGCGGCTGGGACGACATGGCATGCAATCTTTACACGGCTACCATAAGAAATTCCATTAAAAAGTCTCAGGACCCCTGCGATAACTTTTATGGCTTCGTCTGCGACGGCTGGAAGCATCAGCACCGTTTCCTCTCTGTTGACGCAGCTGAAGATGCGATGCACAAACGCGCGCTCAACGGAATCAAGCGAGGTTTTCAGGACAATGGAAATCATGCTGAAGCCGCTTCATCTACGACGAGCGTCCAGGAAAGGGTAGCCGCGCTAGCCAGGTCTTACATGGAACGTTCATCAGAGAGCAGCCTGCAAAACCTGAAGAGGCTGATGTCCGATAACCACCTCTCATGGCCACCCACTGGCGATAACCACCCACTAGCAATTCTGCTCGACATGTCTGCGAACTGGAACGTCCACCTGTGGTTCCAAGTTCGCGTAAGCCTGTCATCTTTTCGCGTCGGTAGCACGGTGCTGGTACTGAAAATTGTGCCCAGCACGGATTTTCGCTCGTGGATCGCTAGTATGCGTGTATATACCGGCCATCTCGTGTGGACGGCACTATGGCTTCGCTACCACAAGAATGTTCGAACGATGCTGCGCGTATTCGACGTCTCAGAGTCGTGCTCTGGTGAAATCGTCTCCACCATCGAGGCAATGAACCGATTAACATTAGAAACACTGGGACCTGCCGTGGCCGAGCCTGAACCAAGAATAGTGCGGATGTCAATCCCTAACCTTACTGAGACGGCCACTCTCGGCATTTCGACCGGTCGCCTTGTCCTCCTCTTCAACGAGTATCTCAGGTGAGCACGACGCTTCTCGCCTAGCTACATCGTGCAAGTTGAAAACCTGGCTCTGCTGCGGCCTGTCGCCTACATTTTTGGACTGAAAGCCAAGACAAAAGAAGCGTTGATCTTGAGTCTGAGACTCTGTGTTGCGCACGAGCTGGGCTGGATGGCCCACAGGGAAATCGCGAACGTCACGCTACAGATCGCAGGCTTGCCTCCGTCGGCTCACACACGGCGCTGCCTCGTCCAGATCGAAAGTACCGTGGGTATCGGATGGCTCAGTTTGTTTCCCAAGCATCAGGAATCCGAGTCTTTCGTTCGAGACATGAGGTACATTCTAATTGATGCCGCGGCCCGTCGCAGTAAGGCATTTCTTCAGCTCCGTGCCCACAGTACCGGTATCCTGTGGAACAGTGACAGTTTCCCGACCAGGGTGCTGCCCGAACCTTCGTGCACAGCTCGCTTCTTCACCCACTGGCTGAAACTGATGGTCAAGCGCTGGCGGCTGCAGCAAGATATCCCAAACGTCCTCAAGCCTGGCTTGTTGCTCAGCCATCGATGGAGCTTTCATGGCGCACTCACGGTTGCTGAGCACTACTTTGTTCTTCCTTTCTACCACTCGGACCTGCCGCCAGCTGTCAACAACGGTTGCGCTGGCCGCCTCATTGCTGACGAAGAACTCAGGGGCCTGTTTCGCGAGCTGGTGTACAACCAAAGCCACAATCGAAACAACCGAGACGGCACTGGAATATTCGAACGATACTCTACCGCCGGATTGTCCCCCGTACCGCGTGGACACTGAGGCGCTTCTGGCTGACCTCTCTGTACACAGGCTTGCCGTCGTGCAAGACTCCGTTAGTGCATACTCAGTGTAGTCGAGCCCTGCTCAAGACAGACTTCGTGGCATCGTGCTACGCACTGTGCTCTAGCGGCAACTACGCGTGCCCGCTGTAAGGGGATGCCAAACGCCGTTGCAATGAACTCGTCAAGCAGTTGTCACGAGTTTGCAGCAGCCTTCGGTTTCAAGGTGCCTTTCGACCAGCTCTAGATTCGGCATGAGTGTGTTTACGTTTTATTTCTTTTTATATTGAGCTTCAATCCTGCATGCTTCTCCTGATGTCATGGCCTTTAATATGTCGCTTATAATTAAACACTCGCTGATCATCCAACGAAACAGGTGAGGTCAGTTTATCAAGTCGTCACATTAAAAAAGCCGTCATGTCACATTGATATTGCTAGCTGGAATAACTCCATACTGCAGCATGAATTGTCTTTTACAGTATAAGTTTTACAAGCAACAGGCGAACTCGGCGCTTCCCACATTGCCTTCGGTGCCGTTCGTGCCACCGGAACGACCCTATCTGCGCCACTGCATTTAATTTCTTGTTATACGGCCTATTTCTTTAATTTCAACAGTATAACTTCCTTTGTTCACATCTAAATGTTGCGAGCATTTTAATGCTGCGAAGGAAAGCGCAATTGAGGACGACAGAGGATAGGCGGTGTGATAAAATTAGGAAATTTTCAAGTATCAGGCGGAATAGCTGCCGCGAAGCAGGTATAGCTAAATATGACTGGGAGGGGCCTTGGTCTCGCAGTGGACATAAATAGGCTAGTGATATGCTCAAATTTTGCGGAGTAAAGCCAGATAAAGCAAGTAAACAAAACCACATGAACGGCTAACAGAACAAGCACGAAGATCAGACATATACATGTACTAACCATTATTACCACGCTAGTTAAAGGATAACATCGCCAGAGATCCCTCTACTAATTTTCGTAGGAACCTCTATGCGGAGGGGAGGCTCGTCGCGATGAGTAGAGCGCCTGTCGTGGGCCCCGCCTCCCGCTTAGGGTCATTATTGGGCCGCTTACATAATCGTCCTTGTTTCAGAAAGCACTCGACCCGGTCACTGAGGGCCGCGACCGGGTCTGTTACCGAATCCAGGCTGACTGCTTTCTCTGTCATGAAGCAGATTGCCTCCACCCACTATACTGTGCCTGCAAAACGCTGCATCCGTCAATTTCCTGCCTAGCCTGCACGCTTTCTTTAGTAATCTGCTAAATGTTTATAATATTTGGAAAAAATTCAATGGGATCTTTGCAGTCAATGAGGTATTTCTTGTTCTAATCAGAAAGCATTACACCACTTCCGTTATCGTAAACAATAAATAACCTTTTCAGAAATTAGGTAATGTCTCAGTTGTCATTATGCCTTGACCCCCGGGACAATGCAGATGAGAGGTATGAATGTCCTTTCCGTTTCATTGAACAGAACTGGACGCTGTTCAAAAAACCCTAATTAACCTCATTAGAAGATTAATACCGGTTATCTCAATTAGGTGCAGTAAAAGAGCGCCTTGGTTCAATGAGCGGCTGCGAAGAGCCAATAAAAAGAAAAGGCGTTTGTATAGGCAGGCAGTTGCTAACAACCTATTAACTACATGGGCAACCTACAGAAAAAGCGACAAGGGTTACCAAAGAATGCTGAAAGCCACCCGGCGCCAGTTTTACAGTGACGTCTTACCCACTATGCTATCTAACAATCCTCGAAGATTTTGGAGCGTAATTAACCCGCATTCACGTCCTGATTCATCCTTAACAAATTGTAATGGTGATCATCTGGACGATGCCCATTCTGCTCAACTCTTTAACAACGCTTTTTCAACTGTTTTCACTCATGAAGTCATTACCCCTTCTCTAGCTCGCAGTTCACTTCATGATTATTCAATGCCCTCTATAGTCTTAAGTGATCATGGCATTCTCTGTCTATTAAATAACCTTAAAAATACTAGAAGCACGAACCCGCTTGGCTTTAACTACAAAATACTTAAAAATATATCTCAGAGTAGTTTTCACATCCCATCTGCACTTTTTTCTCAGTCTTTACATCTGACTCCATCCCTCATCACTGGCGAGTAGCTAAAGTAGTGCCAATTTTCAAATCTGGCGTCCGCTCTGATCCCCCAAACTACAGACCCATTTCATTGACTTGCAGCTTCTCAAAGCTCCTTGAACATGTCATACACACCCAGATCATTAATTATCTTGAAGATCACAACATCATATTTAAATATCAGCACGGTTTTCGCAAGGGATTTTCTTCAGACAATCGGCTTTTTGGATTTACTAACGACTTATTTACTTTAATAGACGCCGAGATTCAAGTCGACGCTTTGTTTCTCGATTTTTCTAAGGCATTTGATCGGGTCCCCCACCATAGATTACTACTCAAGTTATCGCATCTCAATATTCACCCTCAGGTTTTAGCATGCATTAAAGACTTCCTCTCATCTCGCGTTCAGTTCACCGCTGTTAATGGTTCTAACTCTTCAATGGCTGAAGTCAGATCTGGTGTACCCCAGGGGAGCGTGCTTGGTCCCCTGCTCTTTCTAATATTTATTAATGATTTGCCTAACTGTGTGTCTTCCCAAATTAGACTGTTCGCTGACGACTGGGTTGTGTACCGAGCCATGAAAAGTGAAACTGACCCCCAATATTTACAAACTGATCTCGATTCAATTAACACTAGGTGTTCATCGTGGCTAACGATCCTAAACCACTCTAAGACAACGCTCGTCTCCTTTACAAGAAACTCTTGCCGCATCCCAACCACATACACTACGTAATGACGTAACAGTTGAGACAGCTTCTACTTACAAATATTTAGGTGTTCAGATACACTCTGACTTAACCTGGAACTAGCACATTGATCTGATTATAGCCGCTGCTAACCATTCTTTTGGCTTCTTAAAACGTAACATTCGACATGCTCCTGCGCCTGTGCGTAAACTTTCTTATATCACCTTAATGCGACCTAAAATCGAATACTCTTCAGCCATATCGGACGCGGATCTAGCCTACATCATAGGTAACATCGAATCTCTGCAAACCGTGCTGCTCGTTTCATTTTTTCAGATTACTCGCGGTTCACTAGCGCCACGGCGTTAAAAGCTCATGATGGTCTTGCTAACCTCTCCCATCGTCACAAACGTGCTGGCTTAACTCTTTTTCACAAAATTTACCGTCATCCGTTGCTTCATGACGATTATTTCAATCACCATCGGCCTTCTTTCACCGCCGTGACCATCCTTTCAAGATCAAACGCATCATTTGCCGCACTTCATCTTTTGTGAAATCTCTCATACCCGAAACCATTATTGAGTGGAACCAGCTGCCTGCTACAATCGCAACTGAAATGAACACATCTAAATTTCAGGAACTTCTAAAAAATGAATGCGATGAGTAGGTTTTCTTCTAGTTCTGTTCCGTTTACTGCAATGTGTTTGATATTTTGTGTGTGTGTTCTGTTTATTATGTTGCGTTTTTTCACTTTGTTTCATTGAGTGTTGATGTGCTGCCACATTTTATTCTTGTTGCCTATTCCTTTTCTAGATTGTCATAGAATTTTTGTCACCCCCCTATGTAATACCCTCGTTGTGAGGGCCTTTAGGGGTTTCTTGAAATAAATAAAAAATAAATCATCAGTTACCCGCAAAAGGTAGCACAATATATTGCTTGCAATTTAGGCACTTGTTATAGGCCCCGTCGGCCCCCACGATAGAATTATGGACCGACTCGCTGCAGCGTATGCACGGAATTTAGGCAGAGCCTGAGGCTCTCTGGCTCTACAACTTCATGCAAACCAAGCGCTGCCAGTCATTTTTCGTGCGACTCGAGTGGCTGCTAGAACACTTCATGGGCCAGCACGCTGAATGAATTCTCACCTTTCGCTTCCTATAGCCTTATCTTATTTTGCAAGTTTGCAGAAAAGGCTGCCGCCAATATAGCAGCTGGCGTCTCCAGCCACTGCGAGGGGAGATATGCTGGCGTATTAGTTCCCCTAATTAAGGAACCAATAAAGCGAACAAGCTGCGTCCCTCCTGAAAATTCTGCACATTCAATTGGAAAGGCGGTCGGCGCTGCAGAGGCTCGGCGCGGCGTAAACCGCGACACCTTCCCTGTGAAACGATGACAGGAAGAGAGGGCAATGCGGACTTCAAGTTCATGGGGCACGTGGTGGATGTTTTGGGAACTAGTCTGGTATGTCCGCGACGGTCCGGAGTACGCGCGCGCACGTGCTCCGCGATGGCTGTGGCACGACCCGCATTCCTGACCGGGGGCTCCGGAAACTGGGGGGGGGGGGGGGGGGGCAGTGGGGGTAGTCGTCTCCACAGGTTCTAAACCAGTGGGGGCATGCCCCCACATTCAAAGCTGTGCCTACCGCCGCCTCTCTTCTCCCTTCCCACCACCCGTACGGCTAGCGACTCATTTGACTAGTTACAGGGTGCTCCCTTCCTTCTACAAACGAAACAAAATTTTCTGGAGGGTTGTGACTTCTGCGACTTTCTTTGTCGCTGCTTTTACTGCGTCGAGAGCGCTGCCTGTTTTCGGCTGGTTCAGCGTATCTTCCATCCTGAAGTGGTTCTCGACGAGGGGAAGGCTGGTGCTCTATTCCGCAGCCATTGCAGGAGCACGTCTCAGCGCCATGACTTTAGGATGTCTCTCGTTCTGTCCCTTTTTCATTGCCCCATATACAAGCCCATGAAAAGCAAGAAGATAACAAACGTCAGTGTAAGCCTGTTCCTAGAAAAGCCCCATTTAAATTAGACTGCAGCCTTCATTTCTCTGCACTGCGCTTCTTCAGTGGTCGTTGATATATATATATATATATATATATATATATATATATATATTGTTACGGTGCATTCGGACAGGACCATGTCGCGGGATCGAATCCCGGCCACGGCGGCCGCATTTCGATGGGGGCGAAATGCGAAAACACCCGTGTACTTAGATTTAGGTGCACGTTAAAGAACACCAGGTGGTCCAAATTTCCAGTCCCCCACTACGGCGTGCCTCATAATCAGATCGTGGCTTTGGCACGTAAAACCCAATAATTTATTGTAATTGTTAATCAAGACCATGCGCGCAAGGGAGAGACGTACAAGAAGTGGTAGGCTGTCTCCTGGAGCTGTGACCTCTGTACCAGCTTGCGCGTTTACCGCTAGCTTTTCCCCATGTAAATAGTTGTATTACACGTTTGTGCATCGGGCTTCCTCTGCATATATATATATATATATATATATATATATATATATATATCATAAGAAGCCAACACACAGTGACACCAAGGGCAACATAGGGGAAATTACTTGTACTTGCTAATTGAAATAAAGATCTGATACATTACTGGAAATGAAAATGGATGAAAAAACAACTGGCCACAGGTGGGGAACGAACCCACGTGAATGGGAACGTGGATGGGAAGACAGTGGGCAGACCACTGTCTAGGTTATTCACCCAAGAGAACGGTGTGCCACAGGGGGGGGGGGGGTGCTTAGCTGCACACTATTTACGGTAAAGATGAATTCCCTGCATACGGTCATCGCACGCACAATGTTTTTATTCTGTTTGTCGACGATGTGCAGATAAGCTCCAAGTCATGTAATATTGCCATCTGCGAACGACAAGTGCAGCTTCGAATAAAGATATTGTCCAAATTGGCAGATGAAAATGGTTTTAAAGTAAACTCCCAGAAGAGCACTTGCGTACTCTTTACAATCAAGACAGGCGTAACGCCAATCCCAAGTATTTAAGTCAAAGGAGATGCGCTCTCTGTGAGCAGCGAGCATAAGTTTCTAGGAATCATTTTAGATTCTAAACTCACGTTTATTCCTCATCTTAAGCATCTGAGGACAAAATGGTTGAAGACAATGAACCTTTTTTAAACTTCTTTCACGCACAACATGGGAAAGTGATCGAAAGTGTCTGCTTAACTTTTATAACAGTCTTGTCCGGTCACAACTTGATTACGCAACTATAATTTATCATTCCGCAGCACCAAGTGCATTAAAAATGCTAGACCCCGATTACCATCTGTGTATCCGATTACCATCTGGGTATCCGGCTTTCAGGACAAGTCCGATCCAAAGCCTTTACGCAGAGTCGAATGAGTGGTCACTTCATATTCAGCGGTGATATACCAGTTTTACATATTTTCTGACAGTATACACGAACACTGCACATCCCTCTTACTCAACCATAAACGATAGGACCACTGACATACTCTTCCATAACCGACCTGCAGCGAGAAAGCCGTTCTCTTTCGTGTGAGGAATCTCAGTGAGGAAATGGGTATTCCGCTGCTTGAACATTGTCCTATGGCTCCAGCGAAACTGTTACCGCCGTGGCAGTGGCAGCTTATAGAGTGTGACACATCATTTGTAGAGGCCACTGAACACGCAGCAGAGGCGCATATTAGAATGCATTTCCTAGAACTACAGTTGGAGTTCTCATGCGCAGAGGTTTGCACAGACGCTTCTAAGTTTCATGCCGGGGTGTCTTATGCAGCCGTCGGTCCATCCTTCTCAAAATCTGATCTACTGCACCCGGAAACAAGTATATTTACGGCTGAGGCCGAGAACCGCCTTTAGCTCTTAGAATCGCCTTAGCTCACGTTGCCATCAGAGATAATGTTCCACATTTATTGTAGTGTTGTGCTGATCTGTGTCGCTGCAGACGCAGGACAGTATGCAACGGGGCCGTACGAGTTGATTAAGACAAAAAAGCACCACAGTTTTTCAGTTTTCTTTTGTCAGCAGCGAACAAAACCTGACGTTTGAGTTATCTCGTAATTTCTTGCGATTGAATATCGATTCCCGGTATCTTTTCGTTGTTTTAATTCTTTGTCGTCTTTTTGACCTCGTGACGAAGCATGCAATCCCCATCGTGGGTATGTGCCTTTCACCAACCGCTCAGCATTGGCAGCGGCAGCCAGCACGAGCTGACACAGGAAAACGAACTACAGGCTAGCAGGGCTAACTTACTCTCGCTGACACTCAGGGCCCTCGTTTGCACGCAGGACAGTGTTGAGGCGGGTCGCAGAGAAGGTCGAGTTCAAGAACGTCGCGATGGCTGACGCCGGGGCGAGCGCTTCCTACAGCAGCAGCAGAGGCCGCAGCAAGAGCCCCTCGGATTCGGAGTGGAACGCCATCGGCGGTTGTAGGCGCATCGCAGGCCCGACGAGGACGCCGGGCTTCGAGCGCCTGAAGCTGCATGAGCTTCTTCAAGTGCGACAGATGCAGGCGACAGCGCGCCGGGTGAGAGATGTGACCGGCCGCGGCTACGGCGCAGACACCGTTCTCGATTCTTCACGGAAATCTGCCTTCCCGATGTCGAAGCCAGCTCCGACAGCACAGGTGAGCGCTGCGTAACCGACGATAGCTGTAGCGCACCTATGTGCACTTTAACTTCACTGTGACGCTGCGCCTGGTAGAAAACTGATGGCCAGGATAAACGTAGCGGATCGGGTGGAGTCGGCTTGTCGACGGCAAATATCTTCCGTAGTGACAGTGTGGTAACGAGCAGTACCTGGCGATATACTGCGGTGTATTTTAATTATATACAAAGACTAAATCGTACTTTTGCTTTAATCCATGTCTCCATAACTTTTCAATTTCAACTACGCTTACGCTTCGATTCAGCTATTGAGAAGTTGTGCGTCAGTTGGCACGATATGTATTCATGAAATTATTCCTGTATATGACTCCGTAGCATATACAGAGACACCATCATAGCATAGAGTTATTACAATGTGCAGCCAAAGAACAAACAGAGCACTCTTTTGCTGAAAATATTCTGTAAGGTACAAAAACAAAAAGAAAAAACTCTGTTTCTGAAGCACATGTTTATGTCATTCAGCATGATACAAGTGCATGGTTACATGACATTGACGTGTCACGGCATGAGTATTTACCTATCACAATTGTCATAATTACTGCGCAAATAATTCCTCTCGCGTCGCAGTGTGCCGACAACTAGCTGCGTGCCAAATTTCCAACTGCAGCGTTGCTTTTCTCAATGGATTTACAGACCTACGGAAAATAATTATCTCAGTAGGCTTGCGTGGGAGGCGTGGGAAACGGAAACAGTTGAAGTAACCAGAACCACAATCAGGGTGCGGGTATATTGAGTCTTCTAGCAGTCTGTTTATCGTTCCTGGGGAGGTGTTCTTAAAGCGATCGACAGAGTTCATGCTGGTGTTCTGGCACCAAAACGCCGGAACATACTCTTAAAGTCTGGGGACTTATGTGCCAAAAGCACGATATGATTATGAGGCGCACCGTACGGGGGGACTTCGGAATAATTGTGACCACCTGGGGTTGTTTATCGTGCACCAAATAGACGCTACACGGGCGTTCTTGCATTTCGCCCTGATCGAAATGCGTTCTCTGTGGCGGTGATTTGATCGCGCGCGCTCGGGCGTAGCAGCGCAACGCCAAAGCCCAATTCTCTCCCACCGGCGGGTGAAACACACTCTTCACCTATACCAAAACATCCCACCGACCTGGCGCCACTGACGAGAAATTTTGCTGACGCACTTGTTATTAAAAATTCTAACTCAGATAAAGTTATTATAGTTAAAGCATTGTACTAGACGCTGTCTCAGTGTTTCATAGCTCCAATGAACAACGTGCCGCCTTCTACTTTGTCTACCGTGACAATAAACCATTGCATTTATCTTTTGCATTTCACATCTGCAGGAATGGACCGGGTTCAATGTAGCCGTCATGCAAGAAAACTGGTGCGTGAACCTTAGGCACACGGCCATCCTGCAGGCGACGGCCGTCTTCTGCGTCGTCGTCCGTTTCTTTTACCTGGGAGTGACGCTATGGATTCGTGTCAAGGATCTCGGTGTTTGCGATGCCACCTTCGCAACGTCCCACGCGGAAAATGTTGATCTACTGCTTTTTTCCGGAGGCTCCGGAATCACATGCCACAAGTATATGGCTGCCATGGAGCTTTCCGTTATTCGATCTGACGACCCTTGCCAAGATTTCTACCGCTTTGTCTGCGATGGATCGAAGCGCCAACATGATCTCCTCTCCGTCGTGGACGCTGCGGAAGATGCAATATACGGTCTCGCGCCCAGCAGCATTGAGTGGAACTCCGAAGGTGGCAGCGACCAGTATTGTGCAGTGCCATCGGCATTTAGCGTCGAGAAGGAGGTAGCCGGCTTTGCCAAGTCATGCATGGAGCTTTCACGGAGCAGAATGCCAGAGCTGAAAATGTTCATGGGCGAGCGCCATCTCCTATGGCCAGTGACATCTCGCTGGGATCTCTTAGAGATTCTGCTTGATCTGTCCGGCAACTGGAACGTGCGTCTGTGGTTCCACGTGAGCTTCGAACTGGCTCTGCTTCGCGATGGGACCGGGAAGCCCGTGCTCAAGATTGGCGACAGCGCTGCCTTCCATGCCAGCATTGTCACCGTGCGGATATTTGCCGGTCAGCAGGCGGGGACGGCCGCTTCGCTGCGGTACTGGCGGTACGTGCGCGCCATGTTACATCTATTCGATGCTTCTAAAGCGGCCGACGAGGAACTCGTAGCCAAAATCGAGGCGATGGACGGGCTCACGCTAGAGGTGCCAGGCGTCGCCATGGCAGAGCTTCACCCGAGAGTTATGCGGATGCCAATACGCAACCTCACGGAAGCGGCGACTCGCGGCATTGCTGCTGGTCGGCTGCTGCAGCTCTTCGTCAGGGCACGTCGCTTCTCACTTCGAGGCATCGTGCAAGTGGAAAATGCTGGCTGGATTCGCTCTATCGTCTACCTTCTGGGACTCAAGTCAGATACGCGAGATGCGCTCACGCTCAGCCTTCCCGTTGCTCACGATTTGGGCTCGATGGCAAGCCGAGATATCGCTGATATCACGCTGAAGCTTGTCGGCCCTGCCTCCGTCATCGCAAAGACGTCGTTGCCTCGTTCTAGTTGAAAGCACCATAGGCATTGGATGGCTCAGTTTGTTTACGAAGCATCGTGGAGCCGAGGTTCTCGTTCAGGACATAAGGAACGCCTTCGTTGGCGTCGTGTCGAGCCACCAGAATGTCTTGCTTCAGCTCTGGGCCCCCGGTGCCATTGTATTCTGGACCAACGAGAGCTTCCTAGCGAGCGTGGTGTCACACCCGACACACGGAGCTCGCTTCTTCGTCGACTGGTCGAAGCTGATGAACGGGCGCTGGCGGCTCCTCGAGCAAGACATGACGAACGTTCTCAAGCCAGGTTCCTTTCTGAGCCAGCGATGGAGCTTTCACGGCGCGCTCACTGTCGCCGAAGACTGCTTCGTGTTCCCGCTGTTCCACCCACACTTTCCAGCGGCCGTTAACTACGGCGGTGCCGGACGCCTCGGCGCTGACGAAGTGCTCAGGCGTCTGTACCACGAGCACATATACAACATTACCCATCTCAGCAGTGGGAGAAGCCGCAAGGACACTCAGCAGACCAGCGACAGCTCCAGTGCGCCACAGAAGCACTCGCCAAATCAAATGGACTTGAAGGCTCTCCTGGCCAGCCTGGCTGCCTACTGGCTTGGCGTTGCGCGGCACAAAAGTAGGAAATGTACCAGGGAATTGAGCCTTGCGCGAGACAGCCTTTCATTTTTTTCGAAGCGTCCTGCCACGCGCTGTGCTCCAACGGAAACTATGTGGACGTGCTATATGGGGTCGCGAGCCATCGCTGCAATGAGCCCGTCAAGGCGCTGCCCGAGTTCGCGGCAGCGTTCCAGTGTTTAATCCCAGATGCCGTTGTATAGGTTTCGAATGATCGCTAATCATTTTCTTTGCTCCACGTCCGTGACTTGCTCTTCGCAGTGGTCACGTGTAGCTTATTAAAGTCTTAGCCGGGCGTTAATACAGTGTTGCCGTTATGCTACATTAAAAAATACAACTAATTATAAAATGTTTCATCGGAATATAGAATGAATCACGGATTTTATAAGAGGTGTCCTAATTATGGGCTCCTTATTTATTTAGGCCACCTGGGGCTCTTCAATGTGCATCGAAAGATCGGTACACAAATCTTTTACATTTTGCCTGCATAGAAATCATAGAAATAGGGCCGTCACATTTACAAAAATAAAATAGCTAGGTTTAGCTGGTTAGGTGGTGCGCTACTCACGTCGTACAAAACTCAATACCAGATGCCAAAAAGTGGACATATCGATGCATCATGTGTAGATTGGATAGCTGCAACAATATTTTCTTTGTGTCGCTAATCTACGTAACATGGCGTAGCATAAATATTTCAGGGGATATGAAAGAATATTTCTTGCTTCCATCGTTCCTCGGTTGCTAGCTGGCCGCCAAGAATAGAAAGTGGCTGGAATCAGCTAGCGCAAGACAGGGGTAATTGGAGATCGGAGGGAGAGGCCTTCGTCCTGCAGTGGACATATATATAGGCCTATGATGATGATGGTGATTTGTATTCCTCCGTTTCGCACAGGAAAGCATTTTCTTAAAGTCCTCATTTTAAACGGAGTACTGTATCCGTTATCTTGGGCTGTAACCAGGCAGGGCCTTAATATTTTATTCCAGGGTACGTATCTCGTTTTGCGGAAATAGAGGTAGGACCACCTTGGATTTGTATAGCCTACATGCCATTGACCTCTCCGTCTCCCACTCTTTCCCCATATTTCATGATGATGTGGCTGATTCCCAAAACATGGCACATAACCCCACTGCGGATTAGCCAAGAAGTGGGCCGTACAATTCAGATATAAAATTAGATAAAATTTAAGTTCCACAAAGCAATAACAGGTAAGCAGAATAACAGAATAAAGTCAGGCAGGATGGCTTGAAGATAATTGAAATAACTCAGAATTTGCACGAGAATGTTGAAGAAATAGAAGGGTAGCGTCAAATTATCGCTGCAATCTATTTGTATTGGAAGTAGAATTGCACGGCATACAGCCATGTGGGCGTAGCCTAGAGCAGAGGCCCCGAGAGAAAGAAAAATTGGGAAAGCATTGAAAGTCAAATTAGGCAAAACAGAGCCTCGAGAAATCTTTCTTTGCAATGCGAATGGAGGACAGCACAAAAGTAATCATTGGTTGTCTCAGGTTGATTACAAAAATGGCCGAGAGGTGACAGCGTCAGACCAGCCTGGTGCAAATAAATTTGAACTGCGCAGTGCGGTATCACAAGCCTGTAAATGCAGCTTCACACATCAGTGCTGGATGCCATTGACAATTCCAGGGGAACTGAAAATTATAGAAGTCATAATTGGAGAATACTGCTTGTTTTGTGGAAGCTATATTAAGGCAGAATTTTCCGTACTTTGCTGAAGAGACGTACGCTGTAACCGGGAAAATGGAAACTAGTGGATCACTTAAGGAAGACTTGGCAAGTGATTCTGACCTTTCATTTAAGTGAGCTTTTTGTTTTGCTTGCTCTTTGCTTTTGCTTTTGCTTGCTCGTGCGACAGAGCACGATAGTTAACCTGGATCAATGGACCGAGCAGCTCAGGGCGGATATTAAAGTGGCAACTAGGAAGATACAGACCGACCTCGAAGTCGACCGGGTGGATAGTCGGCTGGCACACCTACTCGAAGCAAAAACATCGCTACTGAACAGGTGGAAAGGGCAAAGGCTCAATCGGCGGCTTAGAAAAAAGATCGCAGAGCTTAACAAAGCCATTGAGGAGCACTGTCGGGTGCTAAGCCAACAGCCGTGGGATGAAATATGCAATTCGGTTGACGGACAAATGAGAGTTGGCGCCAAGTGGAATCTCCTCAAGCACCTACTCGACGCAACCAATGCTAGATCCAACCAAAGTAAAGTACTAGAGAGAATCGTACATGAGACCACTCGCCAAGAATACGTGTCGAAATACCTGGATAACCTCGCTTGTCGGTATCTCCCCCTGGGCTTGGCCAACCCAGACGACTACCCAACGTATAGGGGCGGTTCGTGCCCCGAGTTGAACGCCGCCTTCAAAGTCTACGAGGTCAGGGAGGCCCTACAGTGCCTCAATGCCAGGTCCGCGCCAGGGCCTGATCAAATCACCAATAAGGCTCTTAGAAACCTTGACGACGACTCCATAGCGTGGCTTACAGAAGAAATCAACAAGGCCTGGCAAACAGGTGAAGTCCCACGAGGTTGGAAAGAGGCTCTGGTAATCCTCATTCCGAAGCCCGGCAAAGCTCCAAACCTATCCAACCTCAGACCGATTTACCTTACATCATGCGTAGGAAAGGTAGCGGAAAACGTAATTCACAATCGGATTTCTAAGCATGTCTAACGCAGCGGTCTCCTTCCCTACGACATGGTGGGCTTCCGACCAGGCCTCTCGACACAAGATGCAATGAAATTAATCAAGACTCAAATCATAGACCAAGATACGAGAGACGTGCGTGGAATTCTCGGGCTTGATCTAGAGAAGGCGTTCGACAACATATCACACCGACATATTCTGGAATCCATCTCGGATCTTAATTAGGACAAGCCTTTCACGGTTACGTAAGATCATTCCTGGAGAACCCCAAAGGAGCGTGGAGACCACAAATCAGAAGGGTATTCACTCGGACCCAAAGACACGCCTCAGGGAGCAGTGCTATCGCCCTTGTTGTTCAACCTAGCCCTCAGGCAACTGTCGGTATCCCTGTCGGGAAACGAAGGAGTTCACCACACGATATACGCCGATGACGTCACTATCTGGTGCACCGGCGGCAGCGAAGGGCAAGTGGAATCGAGCCTACAAGAAGCAGTCGACCGTACTGAAACCTTCCTTGATGGCACAGGCCTACGATGCTCGACAACGAAGTCTGAACTACTACTCTACAGACCGGTCCGCAAAGGTCCTAAACCCAGGGGTTGGAAGCCCCTGGACGAAGTTGACATAGAACTACACACCAAAAGCGGGGCGAGCATTCCTAGGGTCGACACCCTAAAGGTGCTGGGAATGTTCATCAAGTCTACCGGAGGTAACATCACGACGCTCAGAAAAATCACGACCAAGACGGAGTGCATGATTGGATTAATCAATATAATCTCCAACAAGAGGAGCGGTCTAAAGGAGGACGATCTCCTACGGCTATTCCACGCATTCTTAATGAGTCACATAATTTACGTGGCTGCAATCCACAAGTGGTACGCTTCTGAAAGGCACAAGCTGGACACGCTCATCCGTAAAAGCGTCAAAAAAGTAATAGGAGTACCAATAAACGCCAGCACGGACCGCCTTCTTCAACTAGGTGTACATAATACACTCGATGAAATCATCGAAGCTGAGGAAACGGCTCAAGTATCACGACTCTCTAGCACCCCTGCGGGGAGGGAGATTCTCACGGTCTTAGGAATCGGCTCCACTGTAGCGATGGCACGCACATGTGAAATGTCAGATTACCTACGGGACAACATTACGGCTGCTCCTTTTCCCCAAAACGTGCATCCACAACACAATGCGAGCAGACGCTAAGCTAGGGCTGTGGCATTGCTCCGGAGGATAAAAGCCTCGCCTCACACGGTCACTTTCGTTGACGCGGCCCAGTACGAGCACACGTCGGACTTCGTCGCAACGGTAGTCAATCACGACGGACAGGTCACTTGTGCGGCGTCCATCAAAGACAGCACACCTGCTAGGGCAGAGCAGGCTGCGATCGCTCTTGCACTTCTCGACGATGAGAGAGCTGAAATATTTACTGACTCGAGGGCGGCGGTTCGGGCATTTGCCTCTGGTGCCATCGCCGAGGAAGCTCATCGAATTCTCAAAGGCAGAGTCATCCAACCACATACAATCACGTGGTTCCCGGCCCATCTCGAACCCCAACTCGACTCCCTCCGCAACCTCAATGACATCGCACACGTCCAAGCGCGCGAACTAACCCTCCGCGCTGACGCCACTGCAAGTCGAGGCTCCGCCGATTCTAGGCTCGTCGAGTTCCGCGACACTCTCTCCACCTTCAACGAGGTTACCAAACACTACTGCCTTGTTAGAAGACTATACCCTCCCCCACACGGGACACTAACCAGACCTCAAGCTGTCACACTACGCATGCTGCAGACGGGATCATATCTCAACCTGAATTTATTTCACTACATCAATCCAGACTGATTTAGTCCAGACTGCCCTAGCTGCGGACAATGTAGTACTTTGGAACACATGCTCTGGGGATGCCCCTCGTTACAGAGGGGCCCGCATCGATGCACTGCAGAGGAGTGGAGCTCTGCTCTTCGGAGCTCCGACCAGTCACGCCAATTTTGGTATGTCCAGAGAGCCCACGATGCGGCGCTGGAGCTTGGTCTCCCCGTCCCAACGTGGGTGCGGCCCGCGGCTTCGTCGCCTCCCTGAGAGGGGGCAACAGAGCTTCTCAGGACCTTCATTAAAGTTCTTTGTCTGTCTGTCTGTTGCTCTTTATCATTATGATCATCATTCGCTTTCTTCCACTTCTTTATCATTTGATATGCATGTACTTTTTGAATATGCTCTCTGGCCTTTTTATAAAATATTCCAAAAATATTGGCGCTCTTCCCACACTGTATTGTGCAGATGCATGATGGATGACAGTGAGAAAATCAGCTAGTAGGAGGTGCAATAATAATTCACCAATAATGAAACTATGAGCGATTAGAACGTGCCAATCCGGGCAGATGGCGAAAACAAGGAGGAAGAATAATAGCGTGCTGCTTTTAGAACAATATTATGTTTGTAAACTTAACTTACACATTTTAAGTATATCCTTTACTGTATTTATTTTATTATTAAGTTCATATTACTGTTCCTATCTAGGCAAGGCTAACTACCTTAGTATTTCCTTTATTATCGGTTTATCTCTCATCTTCAATTATTCATTTATTTTCCTTTTTTATTACTAATTTGTTTATCAACGAATTTATTTTACTTTTCAATATTATACCACCGGCTTCGTGGCCTATCCCCCAGATTGGGTTTGTGTCATTAATTGAGGATTCAGCGTCATCATGATCTTGCTTCTATTGTGATACGTCGCGTCTGGTACAATAAACATCTACATGGTGAACGTAGAAAAAAGGAGCGTTTATTGCTTACTCTCAAGTGGTATATATAGGAGGTTGATGACGTACACGTCACGTGCTTAGAGACCCGGATGAAAGTCAGCTGATACCTCTAGGTTGCCAGCCGCAGACACATCACATTGCGAACCATGGCCAATCCCCCCCCCCCCTCCCACCCGTGGGCGCATGCAATAAGTTTAAGGAAGAAGAAGAAAAAGGAGGGAACGTCTACGCAAACAACGCAAACCTTCTCTTATAATATATTAAACGGTCTATTACAAGATCATTTGTTGAGTTAAGTACGTTCATTGCAACAGACGCCTCACAGTGTGAAGAAAAATCTGGAATTGGCATTTTCTCTCCTGCTCTAGACTGGTCATTCGCAATCAGGATTCCGTACTTCTTTTCCGTATTTCTGGCTGAATTTCTAGCTGTAGTTCTAGCCCTACGCAAGCTAAATTCATCAATATCGGCGGTAGTAATAATAACAAATTATTTATCTTTATATTACTCGCTCACAACAAATAGTGACAGTAACCTTTCACGTACATTTCATTTTCTAGTGCCTGCCCACATAAATTTGATTAGATTGCTTTGGGTGCCTCGACATAAAGGATTAGCCATGAAGAAAATGGATGACAGTCTCGCGAGAGCGGTACTCAGTGGCCCTGTATTATGATTACTTCCTCCAATAGGTTACCTAACGACTTTTAGATTCAGGAAATATACAATTATTCAAGACTTTTTGAACCTAGCTGTAGCTAATTTTTCAGAATATCGACACCTCCTATTCCCTTGACCCAAAAATTCCTTTCACACCAGAAAAACGGAAGTCATCTTTACCCGATTACGTTGCCGAATACCAATTTTAAACTTCTATCATCACAGGGCTGAGCCGGTATTTTGTAGCGATGCCTTTCCGGTAATAATGCCTTTTCGCGCTTATCGCGCTTTCTCAGTGGTCACAGCGAGGGTCTGCTCGCGTTATCAACGGGATTAGCCGACCTATAGCGGTGGATGATAAGACTAGTGCATAATAAGTCATAAGGCATCGCTACTAAATCGCGGCCCTGCTCTGGTGCCCTCTCCTCTGTGCCCATTCTGTGGAGAAGATGAAGCAATCGATCATTTTTTCACATTCTGCCGCCGTTGTTCTTCTCTAAGAAAATATGTTCTAGTAGTTATAGTAGAAAACTTTATTTGGTGTTTTGTAACGAAGTCCCAGAGGGTGGAGCCCTCAGTGCGGGGCCCCATTTGCTGCTGCTATCCGGCTGGCCTGGTCGATCAGTTATCGCTGGTCGTCGAAGGCTGTGCTGGAAGGAGCGGCTTTCCACTGGGATGTGGAGGCGTTGGGTATTCTAGATAAGCCGGGTGGTTTGGAGCATTCCCACGTAACAAGTTCTAGAATCAAGATTTACGCAGCTGGGTTTAAGCTTTTCAATTCTTAATATCCTTTCTCTAGGAGCCTCCTCTCTTGAAAAGTGCCAAAGGGATATTTGCTCAGCCGTGGAGGAATTTAGAAGAGCTTCAAATAGATTTTCTTGAATTCTTAATTTTTGTTTTTGTTAATTTCCTTCAGTTAGCTTTACCAATTTTAGTATTAACACAGGTTGCCTAAGGTTGCCTTTGGTTGCCGCGTCGTGAGGCTGGCAATGTGGCAGCTTGTGGCAACGGCGCAGGCCCGTCAAGTTGCCGTGTGCAACTTTTTCCTTCAATCCCCCATAAATTGTACGTTTATGAATATAAAGGCAAATTCAAATTCAAATTCTACCCAAATCTTGGCCAATCCCCGCAGTGGGTGTGCGCCATCAGATAAGGAACACCATACCATACCATGTTTTGAGGCAACAACAACATACCATGTCACGCAGTGCAGCAACACCAGCGCCGGTGTCAAAAATTAAGTTTTACTCTGCTAAAGTGGTCGACAGCTTCCGAAGTAATCCGTTCTTCCTGAAGCGTACGTTCACACGCAGAACGATGTCCAGGCGCACCGGAGACCAGGTCGAGTTGAAGAACGCCGCTATGGGAGACGCCGGGACCAGCGCTTCGCTCGGCAGCGACGGCAGTTCGAGCTCCTCAGACTCCGACGTGGAGGCGTCCGGCGGTCGCAGGCGCATAAAACTCCCGGCGTTGAGGCGGCCGGGGTTCCAGCGCCTCGAGTTGCACGAGTTGCACGAAGTGCTCCAGACGCAGGCTGCGGCGCGTCGTGAAGCAGGCAATGTGGCAGCTTGTGGCGACGGCTCAGGCGCCGTGCTGGACCTACTAGCCCTCCGAGAGCCGGCGCTGATCGACTAGGTGGGTAATGAGATAAGCATATCTAGCTCGCGGCAGTTGTACCAGTGAGTCGTGCGGCCATCTTGGACCACATTATAAAGTAACGTGGACGGCCCTTAGGCGCGACTTCGCGCTTCTCGGCTACCTGCTGTTGCTGCCGTGGCGGCCCGTGCTTATGTGAAGCGTGCCGCTATGGATCCTGTGATGCGCACGTCTAGAAAGGCCAACACTCGCACCCTGTTCGCGCAGCTAATCAGACCGCTAAACACTACTGTGCTGGAACGTGAACGATTTGGAACTCGCGTTGCGGACTGTAATTACCGATTCGCAAGTGCGCACAAGCGAGCAACACGACGAAGTGCAGGAAGCGCGCGTACCTGCTAGCAGACTAACCGGAAGTCGTAGGTTCTTGTTCGACCAATCGACATGGTCGCCCCTCTTGAGATCACCAGATGCGCCCAGGAGACGTCATGACAACCGCTGGGGATACCGGAAAGGCCCAGAGAGGAGCACAGCATTGTTTTTTTTTTTTTTTTTTTTTGTGCAGCGTTGCGCTGCCGCGTTTGGCATCGTTGATCGTGAGCGCATTCTGAACTCGATGCGCGCGTTTACTTGAAATGTTCAAAAAATATCGGATGTGATTTGGGGGCCTTTCAAGTGTACTAGCCCTAGCACCTTTTTTGTTATTTCATTAATTGTTTGCTATTTCCCCGACGCGCGCGCATGTCTAAAACGAATTAGCAGGCGACGTCCCAATTTGACCTGCCTAGGATGCGAGCGCCATCTGGATATCATTTTCGCAAGTACCCGATCGCGCGGCTGTAGGTGTGGTAGAAATGCTGGAAAAGCTGTTTGTGTTTGAGTTTCCTCGTATCAGAATTAGGTTTTCTCGTACATTCAAAATACAATCCGACGCCGATTGGTAAACAATCCGACGGCGAATCCGACGCCGAATGGTAAAGTGGTACTTTACCATTTTTCTGACGGATTTCACTGTGAGAAATTCAATTTTTGTTCGCCAAAACATTGTAATTGTACCACGTGGAGGGCCTGCGCGGTAGGGGTGGTTAGGGTGGTTGAGGACAATTTTCTCCGCCACCCGCCGACATCGCACACCGACGCCGAATATTCTGAGACACGGGGCCCTTAACGCTATCACTTTAAAAAATTGTTTAGTTCACTTCTGGTTGATCTCGAAGGTTCAGTTGCGGTTTGGTTCGATAACCTCGCAACGATATTGTAGCTATTTCGTGGACGCACTAGCTGCTGATGGTAACACACTAAGTGAAACCCTTCTGGCCAATAATTTCTTGGCATACATGATACAATAAGAGTGCACGAGGCCGAGGCCTCGTGCACTCTTATTGCAAGAGCACGAGGCCGTTGCATGAAATTCCGGCCGCCGCGGCCTCCTTTCCAATGAAGCGATATGCAGAAACGACTTTGTACCGAGTGTACAGGTAGTCAAAATAATTCCGGGGTCTCCCACTACGGCATGCCTTATAATCAGGTCGCGGTTTTGGCACGCGAAACGCTAAAACTCAGGAGTGCTTTACTTTTAGGCAGGCAATGACCTTGTCGCAATTTGGGCAAATAAGTTTATTAGTTGGGTATTCGGACCTCCTGTGTCTCCCACCAAGAGAATGCGCGGTGCCATACCCTCACACTTATCTCCTGCATTGCACACAGTACTCTACGTGCACCTGGCGGCTAGCTGTTTTCTTGTTTCATCACCGTAGGTGTCAGTGTACACTGTGTAACTGAAAACATCTGTTCATCATTTGCTGGTAACTCCGTCGATCCACTTGTACACACTTCGGCATGCATCTCTCAAGTAGTTTGAATAAACGCATTTTTTTTTGGCACAACGTCTACACAGCAACATTGAAAGCAAATTTGAGTTAAACCAAGATTACCAATTATGTTTAATTTGACTGGATGTGCGATGGTCCTTTCCTTTTTTTCAGACATTCGCATTCCGTTCGATTGGGCAGTCTGACTATTTCAACACCCCTACTTTTCCTGTAAAGCATAGGAAACCAGGTGCGCTCACCGGTGCACTTTAGCTCGCTCCTAGGCGCCTATGCGTCTTCTGCGCCTTGTACACTGAAGACATCGTGCGCCGGCGCACAGACGTGCTCCCGCATACGTCAGTTCGTATCACCGAACGACACTTCAGGAAATTGTCCAGTTACAACATGAACTATTCCTGTGAAGAATCGCTTCTATACAGCCGATATTTACATGCGTATGCCTGCATGGTACAAAATTTCGCTTGCCTTTCTGGATACGAGGGTGCAACACGCGTAACTGTATTTGGCTACTCTCTGTCCGCTAAGCCGGCCTAAACCAAAACGGAAAAAAGTTTTAGTAGAACAACATTTCAGTCTGAACGGACGCCGGTTATCGACAGTGGGAAATATACTTCATACGCGTGGCGGCTACACGGTCACCATTGCCCGTCATATTAGCTCACTGACTAGCTGTCGGGAGGTCACGGTTGTTGATATTCTTGCCGGGAAACGGAAGTTTCGGAAAAAGCGCGTCGGCGCTTTTTTGGATAAGGGGAGAAAACAGCGTGCAATTTCGTCCGCTTCTTGCCCCCTTGGCTGTTTTTTCCGTTTCCTTGCCATGTTTAATCAAGTTCGTATTGCAGTACCGCTGATGTGCGAAGCTTTCGCGGAAAAAAATTTTCAAAAATTAATTTTAAGCCAATAGCCCTAAAGTTCATAAAACAATCTACCATCATTACCCGGTAAGTACGTAAGGCAAATCTACTTAGACGGAATTCTGAGGCAGGCACCATGCTGCTTAGAGATATCTTTTGAGAAAATGTGAAACAAAAACGCATCTCTGTTTAGGTTAATCTTGTCCTGTAATGCTTTAAAAAGCGTTTCGTTAAAAACTGAGTGGAACAGTAGTTCATTTCGGCGGAAGTTTTATGGATCGTTCACACTTGCACATTAGGTATCTGGAGCGGCGTGGCATCTCCTGCCGCCGAAATGCCACGCCGTTGACGTTTCTCCTCGTTCGCACCGCCGAAGCTGCTGTCAGGTGTCAAAACACAGCGAAAAGAAAGAGAGGGTGCGATATTTTACTACTAGCACGATCTTCCGAGTATGAAGTCATTTACACGCCCTCGGAAACTATTTCCTCTCCATCCCTATTCACTTTTTTTTTCAGTTGTCTTCCTCGTGTCGAGGTTGCGCGCTTTTGCTTTTTTTCGCGTATGTAGGTCCTTCACATCATGCCTGTGCTTGACCAGCGCTCGTCGTAGAAAACCCAGTAACTTCTCACAGCCTCTGTTCACATCTCCACTGCCGTGGCAACTGTCAGCGAGATGCCGAGATCGAACGCCGTCGCAGTCATTTCCGTAGTGTCGTGATGGATGACTCACTTGCTGGCTCACATTCTGATTAGACCGTATCGAGGGATTCCGGTAGCAACTGCGGAAGAAACCGGTCTGGTACCGATCGGTGCTGAGAGGACATTTTAGTTGGAATTTTCCTCCGCCGAATTGGTTCCGCGCCGCTTCAGATGCCGCATGTTCAACGTGAACGATCCTTTACAGCGTGTCCCCAAACTTGTGCTATTTTCAATACTACTTGAAGTAGGCGTGCTTAGTAAACAACCACCGGTGTTAGTTTATTAATTTATAATGTGCCCTAGTAATCATTATCCTAAAATACCTCTAAAGGTTCCTGGAGAGAAGATATTTTGGGGATCGTAGTGGGCTGATACAGTGAGGTGGTGTGAGGTAGAAAACATCGTGAAATCGTAACCATTAAAAAAAAGTACGGGTCAACAAAGTATGAAGCGGGCAAGAAAAAGTTCACCGACGATTACGACACTCCCTAATGCAAAATTTGAGCGCCGCTCTATACGTGTTTTCATTTTGCGATATATTGGCTGCCGTGGACAATCTGTCTCGTGCGGCACGTTGCAAACGGAGTGCAGTGTGCGCGACGGCCTCGCTGATCGGGGATATCGCGAGAGGCACCACGTGAGTAACGCGTGGGCGTGATTCATAACAGCCGCCGCAGATAGACCTCCGCTCATGCAGTGCTTTGTTTCCATATATGGTATCGTTGGACACGCTCGCCGCATGCCGTCGGTGAACAGACGACAGCGTGCTACTCTGGCGCCATCTCGTAGCGGTCGTCGCCCGTCTTACGTGGCACTAAGCTTTTCACGCTTTCGCCTCGCGGTCCCTTCTCACGCTTTCCTCTTCCTTCTTTTCCGGGACGACACCGTCGGGACGTCACCGGGAGATTAAAGCTCGGAGTCGCCGTGGCGGCGCCCGAACTCTCGTTGACTCTGTGACGAGTGCATGTAGCCTTGACATGAGACAACCAAAGAAAATCCGGAAACCCGAAGGAGAAGCCGCTCATCTTGAAACGCCTCAGCCGGCCAAGTGAGAATCAGCGCGCCGGCGGCGAGACGATTGGGAATACCGTGCCTAGCAGCACTTTGCATTTCCTAGAAAAACTTAGCCAGGCCTAGTAAAACCTGGAAGAAGCTAGGTCGATTACCAGCTCCACTGTTTACTCCAGCCTTGCAGCACTACTTCAAGCTGCCCACATTTTCTCTCTCTCTCTCGCCAACCATTTCTTGGCCAATCCTCCGTAGTGGCCTGGCGGTAGCTGCGACGGACACTGGCGGCGGCGGCGGACAACACCCCCGACCAAAAGAGCTATTGAAAGCAGCTCATAACAGCTTACGCTGTTAAAGTAAAATTCACAAAGCAGGTAGTTCACAGTGAAAGCGCCGCGCACAAAATCTCGACTTCATTGTTCAATCCTCAGACGTATCAGTCAACAAATAACAAAACATTTCATGGGTATTGTCATGGTAACTGTTGTAGAAGTTAAAAAAGCGCAGTTTCGCCAGAAAGGCGAAGCATCGATTGCAATAGCAAATTAGCGGACAGTTATACGAAGTAATGATAGTAGTGTTATCGGCCGCGCAAACATGTAAACAAGACATACTAATTAAATTAACAAGCATGGGCGCACAAGCAAACATGAACGCATCTGACGCTGGACTGAATAAGCGCAGCAGCAGCAGCTAGCGAATTAACCTTCCTGCCGCCGCTCGCATCGACGCGAACTGAGCCGCAAAAACATAGCTCAGAGCGGATTGCTCTGGGTTTTAGCAGCTGAGTTCGAAAACAGCCGTAGCTGGCTTTCGAGATACAGCGGGCGCGCAGGCGCGCGCGGCCGCTCAGGCCTTCCGGAGAAGAATGTACCTCCCCCACCCCCTCCCTACCTTTCCTACCCTCCCTCCGGAGTGCTGCGCACGTCTGGTAGACGGTTTGCTGCCTTCCCGCTTTCCTCTCTTGCGTCCGCGAGATTCAGCCACGATCACCGGCTCACCTTCGTACGTTTTCACTCGTACATATAGCATACGGCGTGCGGCGACGATTTTGTCGCCCTTGGACTTTATACGGAACGTTACGGTGACGAAGACGGCAGAAATGCGCTTGGAGTGTCCATATAATTGTTATCGCAATAATATTGAGCTCGCATTTGTTCTGTTTGTTGTGCCACAGCAAATATTTCCTTCATGTCTTAGTTACATGTTCGGTCCATGGTTTGGAACCGCGCATGAGAAGTTTCCAACGCGCCGAACCGAGCTCCGTCAGCCGGCATTGAAAACGCTGTCTTTGAGAAATAGACTATGGAGCCGTTTTTATAACTTCTTGCACAAAAAACAGAAGAATTAAAACGTTATTAAAAACATTATCAGAAGTGTACTAGCATAAAAACCTAAAGCGAGCAGACGGAAACACTGTGGAAGGCACGCGTATGCCACCCGTCATTTCCTTCTCGTGATCACTCCCTCTCTCAAGTCGTCTGCTAGAGAGAGAGACTCTAGCGGACGACGGACGCGGGTACTTACCCTGACGCACGGAGAAAGATTCTTTCTCCGTGCCCTGACGTCATGCGAGCGGCACTCGCAGCGGCACTCGCAGCGCCCCTGTAGGCTGTGCTCGGAGCTAATCGCGTGGCGATAAACTTGCAAACGATGAATTAGTTTTACTGCGAAGTGTTGCTACGTTCTAGAATAGGGTGATTGAAATCCCGTGTTCCGCCGCTGCACGCACCAGAAACGCGATAAAGCCTCGTAGCGAGAGGGAATGACACATGTGTGGCAATATACAGCGTGTTGGAGCTAAACTTTGGCCATGCCCTATAAAATCCACGTGTGCGACACGAAACGCCAGGAGCTTAGTACTCTTAGCTGAGAGCTTGGGACACTGAAGGTATTTTTATATAAGCTTCAGTCACTAATGAACAATAATTTATCTACATTTATTCTATTATTTCGACCGAAAACTTTCAAAGTAGAAGTAGAGCCTATTGACAAATATAGAATTTATTTCTTACGATGAAGAGACATGTGTGCTTTAAACTTTTTTACGGACGAGATTTGAAGACGTATCACATAACTAGGCGCTTGCGCGCAGCGACATTAATGCGCGCAAGTATGCTACCAACGAATGAACGATGTACGGAGACCGACTACATGAATAGGCCGCAAGCAAAGATGAGAGGCGATGGTCACAACCATCGTCTCCGATGCATCGCCATCGGCGGCAAAAAAACTTCCTCTCCCTTTACGTAGCCTCGCCACATCAAAGTCTCGATCTGACAGACTTTCAAGAATTTCCATCTGCTATTTATCGGATTGTTAACGTTCATGTTTCTGCCCCATATGTTAGCACCGGAAGAATGCAGTGATTCTAAATTTTTAAGTGCGAAGCACTTTTGAGGCCCGGGCTGTCGGCGTCTGTCGTGATCACGCTCTGCACATGTGCTGATTATGATTGTTGGAGTTGAATGGCGCAAGGGCCAGATGTGGCCGAAGAGCGCCAAGGCGATGATAATGGCTTGTCAGTGGTACATGAATGGTGAATTATAAGGTGTAGATAAAACAGATGTGGCATGGCTGTAAAAGGGCTCAAAAACAGCCGCTGTACAGTGCGTAAAATCTATAGGTAATAAGATTAAGACAACGACCAATGAGGTGTGCTATGGACACGAGAGATGCATTGTGAAAGAACCATGGTACACTAAAATACGTCACAGGCGAAAATTTTTAAAAAGCACTAATGCCGTAACAGAGCCCTTGAACTTCAAGGGCCTGGAAGCATGTGCTACACTCAACTGCTATCACAGCGGAATCCTCTGGAGAGAGGATGCGCTAAGAACTTATTGGGCTAATAACATGTAGCACAACATCGTTGAAGAAACCGAGCACTGCTTTGGCGTTAAAAAGCGGTTCTTCACCAATAAACATCATGGGGTGAAGAGGGATATAGTGGCGGTATGCTACAGGGTAATGTTTCCTTCTCTCCGTTTCGGCTTCCCGACACTCCAGGAGGACGTGGAGGACAGTCAGCATCTCACCACATCTACCACAGGTTGCTGGTTCATCGCCAGTCAGCAAAAAACTGTGGGTGCCATATGTATGTCCTATTCTGAGCCGACAGAATAGGACATCAGTTCGCCGTTTTTTTCATTGCGGAGGGCCAGGAACCTATCTGTGGCTTTATCAAGTGAAGCTTATTATTTCTTTCAGCGTCCCACAAGCGTTGTCCGCACATGTGCTCAAAACAGGGTGAAAAGAAGTGCAGAATTGATGAAAACCGGTTCAAAATGAACTAACATGATTCAGAATAATTTACAAGACAGGAATAATCAAGCATTAGGCGCATTAATTAGCAGGAACTAGCTGAAATCATTACCGGAACGCCACACCGGTACCATCGCAACGCAAGAGAGGACGCGAACACCCCACAAGCGCTCGATTGCTCCTCCCTCCAGCGTTACTCAAGCACTGGTGTATCACTGCTTCGGACTTCCCCAGGTTTCACGTCAGTGGAGCTGGATTAGCGCTGGATTTGAACTACGGAAGCGTAGGATTTGAGCAGAATTGCAGCTACTATAAGCGCTGGATTTGAGCTGGATTGGAACTGCATTTGAGCTACATTCTGAAAGAACACGGAGCTGCCACAAAGAACCACCCCTTTCTCTACGAGAAGAGTGGTACTGTACTTAGATTTAGGTGCACGTTAAAGAACCCCAGGTGGTCCGAATTTCCGGAGTCCCCCACTACGGCGTGCCTCATAATCAGAACTGGTTTTGGCACGTAAAACCCCATAATTTAAGAGTGGTACTAAACCGTACTGTCAGCGATACTCGCGATAGTATTCAACGTCGCGGAACCGGAGGTGTGGCAACGAAGCCTTGGCGTGACCCAACTTCGCGCTTTTGCAAAGCCGGGCGAACCCACCACCGCCGCTTCCGAGGTGCCCGCTTCTTCCGTTTATTCATTGTCCATTTCTAGGAAAAAGTAGGCAGAAGTATAAAAAGTACTTCTTATCCCACTTCCATGGCATACAAATGTTAGGCAGATTCCTCGTTGGCGCTCCGTAATTCTCCTCGCACGTGCACCATATACGCTGCAGAAGTCGCGGGGCGCTTTTTTTTCGTTGCGGGGTGCTTTTCTCGTCGCGACGATAGATAGCTTGTTTTTTTCAACCAGTACTGCTCCAAGAGGGCACATGTAACCGGCAAACGGAGTACACCTGAGATTATAATAAAGCAGGCGGCGCCGGAACTCCAGGGTACCCAAGGGGCTGCGGGGGATCAATGCTGGAAGCAGGGTGGTCCGTGTGTTGGGGCCGCCGAGGCCGGAGCGTAGGTCTCGCGGAGGATGCGCAAGCCTCGGCGAGCCCCAACACAAGGACGAGCCCGGGTTTTAGCTTTGGTGTTCCCGTTGCCGCTTTGGTGTCATTAGTGCAAGCTGCCCACATTTTTTTTTTCATTTTGTTATACAGCAAAGCTGCTAATGGCTAGTTACCCGAGGATCGTGTCCGCGTGTAGAAAAAAGTGGGCAGCTTGCACTATTGGTGCAAGACTTGGGTAAACAGCGGAGCTGGTGATAGACCTAACGTCTTCCATGTTTTACTAGGCTTGGATAAGTTTTGCTAGGAAATTCTAAGTGCTGCTTGGCACGGTATTCCGAATCGGCTCGCCGCCGACGCGCAGATTCTCGTTTGCCCGCGCGACGCGCTTGAAGATGAGCGGCTTCTTCTTCGGATGTGCGGATCTTCTTTGGTCGTCCCATACCAAGACTACATGTACTCGCCACTGAGTCAACGAGAGTTCGGGCGCCGTCGCGGCGGCTCCGAGCTTTTATCTCCCGGTGACGTCCCGACTAAGCTTCGCTCCACACATGTCGGGGCGTGGCTGGTCGAAACATGCCGAGCCGCCGCCAGAGGCACCGGCTGCAGTCACGGACACCGCGCGCGTTCGGTGCGAACGCGGGGAAACGCGGACGCGTTTTTCTTTCTCTCTCCCGAGAATATCCTTAACGTCCCATGTCAAGGCAGCATGTACACGGCACAGAGAGAAGGCAAAGTACACGCCGATCCGCGAGGTGGTTCCTAGGCAACGCGCGGTAACGTCATCGCCAGGGGCAGTATTTTGTTCGCATTACGCGGCCTAACCAGGAGCTTAAGCAGCTCCGCTGTTAAAAAACTATCATCATAAACATTGGCTCCAGCGTCGTCGTTTTCTTCAGCAACTGGCTCGTTGGCGCCCTTCGGTTTGCACTCGTTCTAGTTGCACCATCCGCGTGAGATTTACCCTTTTCGGTTCGAGCGCCTGACCCCCTTTTAAGGCCGCATTTATTTCGCATGTCCCGGACTATCATATATACACCAACGGCACATTCACGAGCGCCTCGGCGGGCGCGGCTTACGTTGCGCTTGACCCAAACGGTCGTCTAATCACTGTGCGCAAGGTTCGCGTTGAGAACGCGACTAGCGTATGCAGTGCTGAGTCTGTTGCCTTCCCCGAGGCGTTCGCGTTTGTAGGTTCCCTGTGTGCCAATGCAGGTGAGCGTATACACTGATTGCCGTTCGCTGTTAACCACGCTGTCTCACCTAAGCGTTAGGAAAGCGCGCGTCCGGCAATTTAAGAAGGCGCGCCCCTTGCAGGCTTTGAGGGGTCGCCGGATGTTCCTTTATCACGTCCCAGGCCATCGGGGCGTGGTGGGGAACGAGCTTGCTGACTCGGCTGCGTCTTCCACGGCGACCACCGGCTTAACTCGCAATTGCCTTTTCATAGTGCGGTCGATTAGCTCGCGGTTATTTAAAACAGCACAACACCAATGGCATTGTTACTGGCAGGGCGACGGCACCAACACCATGCAGCCTATATACCTTGGTGCGAAGTGTTTATGATATTACTTGCTGGTTCCCCCAAAACCGACTCTTGTCACACCTATTGACGGGGCATGGCCACTTTTAATTTTACTTACACAGGTTTCGTCTGAGTGCTTCTCCCTTATGCGCCTGTGGTGTAATTTGCACCGACGAGACACATTATTTCACTTCGTGTTCACGCACCGCACGCATCGTGTCTCGATTGCACGCCTATGTCCGTAGCACATCCCTATCGGCCGACACCTATCCGGCCATGTTAACATCTAAAAAGTCGCGGGGCCTGCTCCTGCAACTCGTGCACGTTACGATTCTTTCTGTCTCTGCGTCTCCCTCTCCTACCTCTACCGTTCTCCCTGGCGCCAACTAACTCCTCTCGCCTAAATCTTTCTTCACTGCTTCACATTACTCTTGCATGTTCGTTTCATTCCATCTGCATTGTTTAAGCCAACTATGGCGGGTCTTCCCCGGGATAGATGGCTCTAACTGCATTCTTCATTCCCTTTCTCCTCCTATTGTTTTTATACCCTCTGCCTCCCTTCCTTCTTCTCCTTACCTTCCACAGTACTTCCCGTGCTTTCCGCTTCCTTTTGTATTATTTTATCATCTTAACACCATGTATAAGCCTCTCATGATGCATAACTCATGTATAACCAACGTTGGGAAATGATGAAGTTAGGAAATTTGCAGGCGCAAGTTGGAATACGCTAGCGCAAGACAGGGGAACTTGGAGATCACAGGGAGAGACATTCGTACTGCAGTGGACATAAATATAGGCTGATGACGATGATGACAGTGACCCTGCACGATGACAATCATCCGGAGACCTCCTACATCGCCCTCCTCCTCGCAAGCAGGGCACCGCCATAACATCTGGCAAGCCAGAACCGGGAGGTTGCTGATATGCACAAAGATTCTTTTGGGGGCATCATATTCCAACTCATAATAAAGTAAATTGGCAGGCGCGATAACTTCGTATCACTGCCGAAGCTTCTTACAACTAAGTAGCTCACGAGCACGGTGTAAAAAGGAAGGTGTTCCGAAGGCGGCGCGAGGGGCGGCCACTTAGTGTGACTCTACGCACGCCGCTGCCGCAAGGGGCAGCACCTCTTCTGGGGGCCACTTTTCCGCTCGCTTTGCTGGCGCTTTTATGGGCACGCGCGGCAGAAGTGCTTTATTTCGATGAATAGATGTCGGTCGCCTGCTTAAAACGACTCTACTTGGCTGAAGGAACGTCCCTTTATATTTCTGCTGACATTCCGATTGACTCCGACGCGGCGAGCAGCGGTAAGCGCAGCGCGCCGTCTGCTCAAGCAGACGACGCGTCTCTCTGGTGTTCGAAATGACTGTATTTTGACTGTAAGTGGCATGAAACCTTCTACCTGCTCAGGATTTGGCGTCTAAATAACGAAAAATTGCATATCTTTGGGTATGGGTGTTTAAATGCTGACGGAGGTCCTAAATTATCCACTGTTGTGCCGCTTCTCCAAGGCCTCCTGAACACGTGCTGCCCCTAGCGGCGGCGCTCACTTCCGGTCACACGAAGTGGCCGCTCTCTCGCCCCAGCGCGGGCGCGCCGTCGGAGCGCCTATCTTCTTACACCGTGCTCACGAGCTTAGTGTAATATACTTGTTCTGGTTCCTCCATTCAAATCACAGACTCCGTATCAAAACCTAGCTCATTTTGCGGCATCCAACGGGCTTAGTCTCCGCCTTTATTTTTAATTGGCTTTTCTTTCTAAATTTCCACTGACTTGCTATAGCAACTACTATTGATTTATTTTATCATCGGCCTTATGCCCCTAAATACCACCCGGTGGCGCGGGCTTCCCCCATTTTTATGTTTTGGTTCCTTTTCCTACTCGAGGGACACAAAAAATGCAAAAGCATATCCATGGCTCGTGTTCGAGTACGTGTTCGAGCACCCGACGGCCATGCAACGCGTCGGCATTCTTGCAACAGATGAAATGACGTGCGCAACCAAAAAGCACGCCGAGAGAGACAACTATAACTTGCAAATGTAGAGTGAGCGACACGCCTGGGCGCCTGTAGCGCAATTAAGAGATCAGCAGTCGCGTACGGTTCTGAAACTTCGCCATATCCGCATCGCTAACTGCTCATCGCCAGATGCACACGTCGTCTGCTTAGGCGCTATTCAAAGGCAGCTAATAAGAAAACTAGCCAGTTACCAGTCCGGCGGCTTTGCCAAGATTACATTGATAGCATTTTGATGAAAGCTCAACATTTATGGGAAATTTAGCCCAAGTGAAATTTAGTTGCAATTGACCTTTAATGCCTGCAATAGAGTTCACGCGCGTTGATTGAACGGTTGTGTTTGTACCGCATATGTGAGGTGTGGGTATAAGTGCACATCAAACACCATGACGGTCTAGCAAAGAATAAAGTGCCGGAGGCGTTGCTTGGGGACCCCCTGCTGTTCACACCTCAGCAAAAAAGAATCAAGTTTGTTTGAAGAAAAGGCCATTCTGCGAGCGCGATCCGTGGCTTTCTTCAAACGGTCGGAGGCTTTGTGGGTCTGTGTGTTTAATGCCAGCTTCTTCTTGTCCACTTCTCTGCTGGAGCGTGTCTTGCGCACTCTTAGCTCACAATGTTTAGTGATGATGAAACAGCTGCGGACACGTTTTTGCGGAAGATTCGAGGGGTGTCCGAGATTGGCAGGAACGGGTCGTTATGCGTAAGCACACCATGAATCATTGTTTTCAAAAAAGTTTGCATATCAGATATTACCAACAAATGCACTCCATACGTTCAAGGGGTGGTTCGAACTTTGTTTCCTTGCTGTTGCTAATTTTGTCGCATGTTGACTGATATGGTATACTTACGTAACGTCGTCGCCGTAGTTTCGTGTTTGCTGTTTCTTCAACGTACTAATTAGCAGCATAGCATTCTGTGAGGCCGTGCTGCTAATTTGACTTAATTGCGCCAGCATCGAATCTCTCCGACACCACGGATGCTAACTTATTACAAAATAACAACATTTTTAGTGCCTCCCAGGGCAAAACCAGTCCGTTTTTCGACAATTGGATTGCACTGGGGACACTGACGCGTGCTAGGAGTCCCTGGAAAAGTAATGCTATTGCTGAAAAAGCGCTCTAACCCACTGGAAGAGGTGCGTGTTTTAGTGCCATGAAGCTGGAGCGCGCGCCTCGGCACTGAAGACGCTCTGGGGGTTGATAGAGTTCGCTGGCACACACTGTCGGGCTCGCCAGTAGGGTTCGGAGAAAGGTAAGAGGCCATGCGGCACGTCTAAGCAAATCAGGAGTTCACCAGTGCCCGGAGGAGGCACGTCGGGCCTTTCTTTGTCAGGCCTGCTTCCATAAACTCATATCCAGATGATTCCAATACGTGAGTTTAGGTTGCGTGTTATGAGAGCAATTCCTCGAGAGCGTCTAAGTAAGTGTCCAAGAGAAGGAAGTTTACACATGTATCACGTGTGTAAGTTCCCCAGTTCTTTCGTGCTACGAGTGTGCTGCTAACAGTTTTCATGAGAAGGATTTATTAAATTCATTCACGAAAGAAAATGAGCATACATTTGCGACGAATGCACTTGCAGCAGCGCCAGCGAGTAGTGTTATTTGACATGCCGTGATCTGAAAATATGATGCGCTTCTGCAGGATATTTTCCAGTCGGTATTCTCCCATTCTGAGACCTTTACTTAGTAGACGAGTTTAAGTTCGTTCTATGTAATCTATTTGTTTCATGGTGTTCTGGGTGGAGGAATGTTTTTATTTATTTTTATTTTTCAGACTCCTGCTTTCTTCAGGCAGACGTAATCATCTATAATGGACATTTGTCTATTCTACTTTTCGCGATTTGCATTGCATTTGCTTCGCTTGTAAATACTATCTCTGAATAGTTTAGCTAGCGGTATGTCGACAAGACACGTAATTTCGCCTCCTCGCCTCCACTGGGAAATCTGTAAATAGAGTCAAAAGTGATCTACATTAGATCTGAATCACAATGAAAATAAACGAACAGCAATTCCTTTTATATAGTTATTGGAAATTTTATGAAGTGGGACGAGTGACAATGATTGATGAAGAAACCTAGTAAGCACGTCTGTGTCCGTCTATCACAAGCTGGGCGACTTGGTTCTGGTTGAGAAATCGGGTGACGGGCGTTGCCAACGAATGTCAGTCAACACACATGTTCTATCAACGCTGTGCAAGGTACATATGACTGTATAGTCCACTTTCGTTTTGCCAATTTTAGTTTGCTTACTTGAAGTGCAGGCTCAGCTATCACTGTTCACTGATTTACCTGACGCTTTGAACTCCTCTCCAGTTATTGTTTGCATCTTTATTATTTCTTGAAAGCTTTTAGTATGGTTTCACACCTGTTACTTCTTCCGAACTTCTCAAAATTAGCTTCGATAGCAGCTTATAAAAGCGAGTTCAGCACTTTTACACATTGTGTGGTGAGGAGCAAGTACCAGTTTTAAGCCCTCATAATTTTTTTTTTTTTTTGTGTGGAGATGGATTCATAGATTCTATTCGACACTTAGGTAAGTGCTAGCAAAAGGCATTAAGAATGGTTGCGTAAGGAAAGGGTTAGTGACGTTTCACGTCGTCAACGCGGGTTATGCGTAAGCCTATGGTCGTCGCCAACATGCGCAGCTTGCCCCACGGCGTCGAAGCGCAAACGGAAAGGGCGCGAACGCAGTCGCGGACGCTACACATTGACCTCGATGGTGCGACGCCTTGGGGGGTATTCTGTAAGTATCCGCCTAGTGCACATGTCTACTTCAACTGCTGCTGAAATTCTGATTGGCTAGGCAATCAGAATGCGTCAGAAGGAGACATGTGCACTAGGTGGACACTTACAGAATGTTCCCTTGGTGTGGTACAGCGAAAGCGGCTGTTGCTACACATGCAAAGAAGAGACACCGCGAATATGCACACCGAGCACCGAGGCGTCGAAGCACAAAAGGAAAGGGCGCTAACGCGGCGATTCTTTTCACCTCCAGGCGCCTTCCTCCTCCGGAGCTCGCTTCCGTCGTGGGGACAATAATCTCGCCGATTTGACAGACGTGGCATGTACGCTTGCGCGTAATAACTATGCAGATCCCCCGTTCTGTGGGAATCGGTGTGCTGCAACTTCCATTAGCCAGGAAGGCAAAATGACGCATTACGGTAAGGAACGTGCTGCAGATTTCAATGACGAACGCGGCCCAGATGCACTAAGGTGGACCTTGCAGAGAAAGCGGAACATTTATTCAGCATTAAAACGTGTTGAATCGCAAGACAAGACGTCGACGTACCTGGCCTTGTAGAAGCGCGTATGGGCCACAGTACGACGAAAGACGCCCAGCGAATTTCGGCGACTTAAGCGTCCCTAACGTTTATCGTCATCGTCAGCTAGAAGATTCGCGCGCTCACTTTTTATACGCAACTGTCGCTATGCGATGCCTCAAGACTCAAGCGTCACAATACGATGCTTGCACGAGGAAAATTTGTAAGGAAGTTTTATTCCGCCTTTTCAGGCATGTGTCCGTGGCCTATTTCATCTAAGAAGCTGTTGTCAGCACTGTGGAAGCTACACGAATTCTCAGCCAATAGGAAGACCGAATGCCCCTCGAGATGTGCTCATCCGTGCCGCGTCGCCTGCTCAGCATCTGCCTGCCATCCCGTTACATGCTCCATGTTTGGTGGATTGACGCAAAAAAATGTTTGACGCCGTAACCACAATCTGCGTTTACGTGCATGCGAGAGCAGGGCTTCGCTTTACCTGTACGCTTTCCCTGCAGTTACCTTGCAGGCTCCTTAGCGAGGCAGCGGACACCCTCGCCAAAACCGCCCACCATCCTTAAGTGCCGCTCACACGACCAGTCGCTTCCTCGGATTTTTCAAGGCATCGCCTGAAAAAACTGCTCACAACCGTCTACCCGGATGCCAGAGTGGCAAACGGGAACGGTGCCAGGCCACTTACAGAGTGTGGCCTTTGCAGGAGGGACCGCGCAACGCACGGGCTGTGTCTGGACGGCGGCGCGGCTGCACTCCAAGGGACGCTCCACCTCACCGGCCTGCGAACGTTGCGGCGACCCCGAGACCCTCGAGCACCTTCTCTCTTCTTGCCCAGCGCTGGCACAGGACCGCTCAAGGGTCATCACTGCCTACAGACAATAGGGTCTACCTGCTGCGACAACCAGCGACCTCCTGTTCCCGTCGCCTCCCCATCTCCGAGCTCTCCATGGTCTTTTGGAGTTTCTGGAATTGAACGGGATCACCGCCCATCGCTAAGCGCTCGCCCCCAGCCAATGCCTCCTAAAAAAACTTTGCCCCAGCAGGCCACCGCCTCCATCACCAGCCTCCTCCATGATCGGATGAGACCTTTGCTGCTTCTCTTTTTTCTTCCCTTCCTTTCAACATCTTTATCTCCTTGTTCCCCTTCCCCTGACGCTGCGCCGTGCTCCCTATTAGGCAGCAGAAATAAGCGTCATTTTCTGCTTCAATAATTCACACGGAGCACGAGGTCGCGGGATCGAATCCCGGCCTCGGCGGCCGCATTTCGATGGCGCAAAATGCGAAAACACCCGTGTACTTAGATTTAGGTGCACGTTAAAGAACCCCAGGTGGTCCAAATTTCCGGAGTCCCCCATTACGGTGTGCCTCATAATCAGATCGTGGTTTTGGCACGTAAAACTGCATAATTTAATGTTTTTATTAAAATCACTACTACTACTCCTTAGCAAGTAAAATGGACGAACACCCTCATAAATGTTCAGGTGCGGCACAGCGTCTGCTCGGCGTCTGTACTTGGCGTTTGCTCACTACCGTCATCCAGTACCATGCTAGAACGGGGTAGTGAATTAATGATGCAGTGAACTATGCAGCCTTTATAGCGTTCCGCACCGTCAATGCATCACCAGTGCTAATGCTGTGGCGCCATCTGCTAACTAGAAATCAAGCCAGTTTTAAGGCTCGGCACCCTGTCTGTAGTCCTAGCAGCGTGAAAACAAACAGCCTATCTCAATAATTACGCCAAAACACACCTAATGATTTGACCTCAGCTTGAGAGGAGACTTAGCGATGGCAGATTTTGCAACTTGTTTCTTGTGGACAGGGCGGAGAGCCAGTAACAAGCGCGAAATCGGATGGAAGCGGGTGGTCGGCGCTGTATGGGTGCTGCCATGTTGCTATATGTGATCGCGGTTAGGGTGGTTATTACGGTTACCAGCGGCAATTGCCACAGTAATACTCGGTATACGACGTGCATGCGCAAAGGTCCATTCATGTCACGTGTCACTGTACAGTATCATGTAGCGAGCAAAAATAAAACTTTCTAATGTAGCCAATAATCAGCCAGGTACGCCCGGAACTATATACCGCTGCGCAAGGACATTGCCTGTGTACGCCTCGTACCTTCGGCAGTGCTGACAACAGCTTGTGAGATGTAGTACTCGCTGTGCTTTTTTTCTCGGAAGGGGAGCTTACTGTAACGTTCGTCGGAGGCATTGTTCTTCTAGACGCAGGTCTGACTGCCACCTTCGTCAGGTACTCCGCAGCCGCTGGGGACTGAGGGCCATGCGTTAATTGTTGTAGTCGTGAGGGAGGTAGTGGCCGAATATTGCACCAGGGATGGCAGTTCCAGCTCTGGTGAGGGAGTGCCTTTGTTGAATCTTAACTGGGCTTAGTAATTTGGTTGCACTTGGACTAGTATAGCCCCACTGGTTGTCGGCAATCTTTTTTTTGCCGGTGTCAGGCGCCACTCCAAGCCTGAAAATGTAGTGTACTGGAGTAGGATTTGAACCTACGGCGTTCGGGTTAGAAGCCCGGTGTCTATCTCTGCTCCACGCCACCACTCGGAGTGCGAGTGCGAGGGAACGACGTCTGGGGGCCTAATAGCAAGGTTATGGAGGGCATAAAGACCGGGACTGGGAGCGAGTGGGTAACACAGAAACGATCCGCCAGTAAGGCAACACACTGAATCAGCCAAGCGTGGACCTATATAGGCGAAAAGATAGCCTGTCTATGACGTTGGCCCTGATATGGTAGACAGTGGAAAACATAAAAATAACGAGGAAATTGTTCTCATGGAACCCATTTCGTCGTCATTCGATCCGTACTTAACATAGACCAATGGTAGCCAGAGCCGTTAGCCAGAGAACAGCGTCTGTTAGTCGCGGGCGCGGTCACATTATTTGCGTATACGCGCCTGCTAATGCAGAAAAGGGATGCGCTGTTTGAAACAATTTGGGGCGATAGTAATTGCTTTTAGTTAGTCATTCTCATGGGAGATTTGAATTGTGTGTGATTTGCCGGCAACAAATCATATTAAACAATTTGCCAAGAACAGTGGCGTTAAAGAGCCTAATTAACGACCTTGGTCTCGACGATGGCGCTGAATGTATTGGCCAGGGGCCAACTTTGTATACACCCTTTCAAATCTCTTACCATGCCCACCTATATCTTTGGAATTGGTTTCGATAATCAGCCTGGTACTGTGTCAGGCCGTTTTATGTAGGGATCAATGTTTAGCATAATTTGTTATGAGGGAAATAAAGATAGGTAAAAAGAACTGTTTAACTGGGATATGTATAAATTCATTTCTGATCTTTTCTAGGATGAGATATTCATGAATAACGATCAAGATGCATTGATAAAAATGGGCAGAGGAGCCGACAAATAAGGATTTAAATGAGAGCACATTAATTTAGGTAGGAAAATGTTCGTCTGACCGCTGTATGAAAATGAAGCACACGAAATATCAAGAACAAATGACATTACGTTCAAATTTGACACAACGACTAGTAGACGCTTGTGCAAACAATATCCGCTTAGTAAACTCAAATTGGAGCAAATAGAAGAGGAGAAAGATCGTGATGCCCAGTAAGCGCAAGAGCAGAGAAGATGACAGCAGGCGAGACGCCGACCAAAAAAAAATATTGCGTCTAGAAAAATAAATGCTCACCATAATATTGTACCTGAGATTCAGTGTAATGGAAATATGAATGGGCAGGAGGCTATAGAGAATTCTTTCTACGAATACTACAGTGAACTCTTCGCTCAAAGCCAAGTAAATGTGTAAGTTTTCAAAACCGAATTTCTAAAGTTAATGGTAAAGTTGAAGACTCGAAGAAAGGCGATTTGGAACTGCGTGTTTCGGAAGCGCAAGTAGCAAAAGCAATTACTTATTTTCACGTGTATCAAGCCGCATTTAGGTATTTGTACCACTGTTGCCACAGTGGAACATACTCATTCTCTAGCATTGGCCAAGAACGGGTCACGTGAACAGAGGCCACACATAGAATGCTCCCGAAACTGTGCCCCAAAACTGTGACAAAAACTGCCCTCATGACATTTGAACACAGGCCACACCTAAACTGAAAATGAAGGACTGTTGCTGCAAAGCCTAATTGGCTGCCCCCCCCCCCCCCCCCCGGGGTCTTCCTTGTGTGTCTGCATGTCCAGTTTACAGGCCTTACGTGAAGCCGAAAGCGCAGAAATATGTCGAACGATAGCGTGATCTTTCCCTTTTGCTTGCTTACGCAAGAACCTTGTCGTTTCCGTAACACTATATGTTTTTTTTAATATTGTGGCACAACATTATTTATTTTATGTTGTACAATGTTATTCCTTAACCAGGCAGTGTTAAGCCGCGCTCTTGTTTGTGCTGGCAATGCGGCTCCTCCTTCGCAGGCTTAGCATGACTTGCATTCTAAGTGAAAGAACGATTCTCGAGAAAAGCGAGCGTGAAGCTGTCGTAAGATCTTACCATGCGGTTCAGGCTGGAAAAGCAGAATACTCCCTTAGTTCGTGCGACGGACCACTTGCTGTGGTCCTCACGACTTGAGAACTGTAGAAGTCCACTTTGAGTATTCACGCTAACGTACTGAACATCAGTGACGGTGTATTTGCCTTTGCAGTACATATCTTGTGCTCCACCGGCACCGTTCTTCCAGGTCTGTACGGTCATACTGTCTTCTATTTTCCTACTGAGCTCTTCCGTATAGATGTCTGCACAAGAAATGGCACAAAGTTATCCATAGCGAGCAGCGGAAACTTTTGTACGTGAATATACAGCTTTCTGCTCACTCATCATACCCATTAGTTCTTGTCACGCAATAACAACAGACAAAAGTAGTAATTACGGACTGACTTCATTCGCACTGTGTGACTTCATTCGCACTAAACGGTAGAAGGAAAGAATAATTATCTCGATTACTCATCAGCAACCATCGCTAGCTTGCCAACTTCGCCTCCTAAGAATGTACAATGTAATCGGAAAGTGCTCTTGGAGAAAACGCCACTTGCTGCGCAGGATTTGATACGTATTCCGCAAATGTTTCCGCAGGTCTGTAGGGATTTAATAAAAAATAGATTACTGTGTGCGTTACTGATGGCGCTAACGAGCTTTTTCGCTGTGCCCAATGCTGCTTCAGAACGCCTACTGCGCGCTCCTGATCAGTCGACGTCATCTGCCATTCCTGGCAACGCACACTAGACGTACCCCACTCGCTCACGTTTTGCTCGCACGCCGCCAAGAAAATCAGCTGCGTGACCTAGCTCATGTCACTCCTCAAGCATATTTTGCTTTGCAACGGCCATATGTTCAATCCGCATACTCAGTGTAGTGTCCATTACACTATGTGACTTGCGGTATTGGTTTTCTCTACATCCAAGTTCTATTTCAAATAAGGATTGCATGCTGATTGAGTTCTTGTTAGGTCAAGCATTTCGCTTTTGCATGTAGCAATAACAGCCCGTTCCACACTCTGAGAGTGAACAAACTTTTTGGGAACTGTGTTAACCACTCGGTTTGTTGCAGCAACTTTTAACTTAACTCCTTTAAGCCACTTTCGATGGCGAAAGTTACGTGGCGCCTTTACTTTATACCGTTTCTGTGAGGGAATGAACAACAATGCAGTTCTAGGTTGACTTGCCTGATTAAATACCTTACTGACCACCCCAAGTTCGACGCATAAGAATGTTCATCTTGATAGGTTGATAAAACTTTAAAAAGAGGACTTCTGGAATGATATCGTGCTAACCAAATGCTTGTAGCGTAAGCTAATTAAATAGCGATATCTTAGCTAAATATTCTTGTGTAGACCTCGTTATCTCGAATAACATCTTGAGAATACAACTAGAGTTGCGAATGTTATGTAAGGCATGGTGCAAGTAACCCGTCGCCTATTAAAGTAACAGAATTGGTACCAAGGAAACATAAACAAAGTCAAGATAAGCAAAGAATTAGGTGGTGCAATGAGAACATGAAAGCTACAATCAAGCATGAGTTGAAATAGGCTGATGCAAGACAAACTTTTTTTGAGTGCCGGTAGGAGAGCTTTTAGTGTTGCAGTGGACATAAAATAGGTTGAGGACGACGATGACGCTGTTTATTCAACCGCTCATCGCATATTGTCTAGTGAATTATGTTCATCTCTCAATGCACAGAGTTGTCGAAATGTTCTACCAACTATGTAGGTTAGTTAAACATGTTTTTCAAACATAATTAACAGGCAGTGTATTGAATTGTTTCGTGCTTGTCTATTACTACAATTTCGAGGACCACTTCTATTTTCGACCACGGAGCGCCAGTTATGTCAGCTATGTCCATGTTATTGTCTGTTGCGACATACTGAGTCTATCTACATCAGAGTTTTGTGGAAGAAGTACTTTTTCTCTATTTAGGATTCACCTGCAATAGGTATTTCTACAAATAAAACAAACAGCACTGCCTGTCTGCTGTAAAATACCTCTCATCCATTTGGGCGACTTTGCAATAGCCAAAACGGGTCTCTTCTTCCGAGTAAGCAGAATGTCAACTTGTATGTCGTTGAACTTCTTCATGTATTTCTTCTTCAGCAATGCAGAAAATTGCGGGAATTTCTCCACCCATGGCAGGTAGCGTGTCTGGTACACGTTCGCAGCCTGCACTTGAAGGTGGTATGCTGCGAAGTACATTGGTAAACATTATTGCAGGGACGTCCTCACGATATATAGTTTGAATAAACTGTTGAAACATTTCTAAAACTATTGTTGAGTGAGAAGCGTAGGTGGATCCGTGGGGCAGCCTTTTTTTTTTTTTTTTCGTCGCAACCATACGGGAAAATTATGCGCGAGAGAAAGCGTAGTGGAACTTAAACCTCGCAAAAAGAAATGTTCATTTTCATGGAAAAAAAAACAGATGAGACATTGTAAGACGACGCCAGCTATGTTAAAACAAGCCTCCGTTTTCCAACGGAATACATGGTTGCGATTTCAAAAACCAATGTTGTCACGTATCATAGATAATAGACCTTGCAGTTACGGGTATATTTTATGACCACGCGGAACGATGTTTGAATCGCAAAAGACATAAAAAAGATAAAGGAGCGATTGAATTAAGCAAAACATTGCGTTAGTAATGAATGATTATGATGATGATGATGAGTTATTGGCATCCATTTTGAAACGGGGCGGTGGCAAATAGTCACCTAGCCTGCTTGAGTTACTCATGTATACTATACATGCTTTTCATTCTAGCATTTTTGTATACACTCTTTTAATCTTTTTTTTTTCTCTTCCTCAACACTTCTCTATCCACCTTGTACCTCTGCCTATTCCTGTAACGGATCCGGTCGTATCAATCTGTTCCCTGTTTTTTTTTTCACCAACACTGAACACGTCTTTTGCTTTTCTCGACTGCTGACCGGTTGATGCTTCCGTTAGCTTGAAATCCACGTGCTTCTGGAAGGTGTGCGTTACCTACGGATTCCGCTGGGCGAACTTTTAGCATTGCATTAAGATGTGCTGAGTGGTCTCCGGATTTTTGCTGCCTCATACGCAAGCCTTATCTATGCTCCATCTCACAATCTGTTTGCAGCACTGTGGAAGGTACGAGGCGCACACAGGCAATGTCCTTGCGCAGCGATATATAGTTCCGGGCGTAACTGACGGATTATTGGCTACACAAGAGAGTTCTTTTTGCTCGCTACACGATGCGGTACAGTGATACGGGAACTGTTATGGCCTTTGCGCATGCACGTCGTGTACCGTGATATATATATATATATATATATATATATAAGATGGGAAAGTAGGGAGGTTAACCAGAAGGTAGATATCCAGTTTGCTACCCTGCACTGAGGAACGGGTAAGGGGAGACAGAAAGATAAAGAAAAATGCATACACATAGAAAGCGAGCGAGATCAGATAAACACACACACACACGCACACACACAAAGCAAGTGTCACAGTCGTTCAAGCAAGTCGCTTGTCCGGAGGAACCTCAGGAGCGCGCTCATTGCCTTCTGGTGTGAACACCGCGTCAGCCGGCACTCTAAGGTTGTCTGCTCAGAAAGCGGCCGGTCGTCGAGGCGCGCCAGCGGAGTCACGAGCGTCTGTCTCTGGGAGCTGTAGCGGGGACAATGACACAAGATATGTTCGATTGTTTGCTCGCTGTCGAAATTATCACAGGTAGCACTTTCAGCCATTCCGATGCGACAAGCAAACACATTTGTAAAAGATACTCCAAGCCACAGTCGGCAGAGAGCAGTTGTCTCAAATCGGGAAAGTCTATATGGAATATGTAGTCGGAGGGATGGATCCAAGCGGTGTAGTCGAGTATACCAGAAACCTGGCGTGTTCCACATGGATCGAGTGGCATCACGCACGAGTATACGAAGCTTTGCTGCTGCATCGGTTCTTGACAGTGGAATGGGTTCCTTCACAGCATTTTCGTGAGCCCTCCTAGCAGCTTCATCAGCCTGTTCGTTGCCCATGATGCCGCAGTGGCCTGGGAGCCACTAAAAAGTAATATCATGTCCTTTTTCTACTGGTTGTTGATATATCTGTCTTATTTCAAGCAAAAGTTGGTCTTGTGGTCCACGACGCAGAGCGGATAGCAGACACTGCAGGGCTGCCTTCCAATCAGTAAATATACTCCATTTTCGTGGTAAATCTTCATGAAGCATGTCAAGGGCGCTGCGAAGTGCAGCAAGCTCCGCAACAGTCGATGTTGTCCGGTGACAAGTTTTGAACTCAAAGGTCACGGCTTTTTCGGGGAAGATCACAGCTCCTGTAGATCCCTCAAGAGTTGTCGAGCCATCAGTGTAAATGTGAAGGTGGTCCTTGTATGTCTCGTGCATCATGAGTAGAGATAGCTGCTTGAGAGCTGGTGACAAGAGTCCTGCTTTCGTTCGAATCCTTGGTACCGAGAGTCGAACTTGTGGGCGAGCCAAACACTAAGGAGGTGATAGCAGCCTCTCAGCAGGCCTATCATCTCGAGGGAGGCAGTCACGGTACGTTAATATCAGCTGGCAAAAGAAGGCATTGGGTCGGTCTTTCGGCAGCGTGGCGAGGTGATGGAAAGGGGCGCGGGCATTGTCCCTCATGTGTGCTCTGAGCACTTCCAATGTCATATGAGTTCTCACTGGGTAATCTTGAGCTATTTCAATTGTTTCCGCTGTCGATGTGCATAGTGGCAATCCAAGACAAACCCTTAGTGCCTGCGCCTGAGCACTTTCGATTGTGCGGATGTTGTTTCTGCAGGTATTAATGCTTAGTACAGGTAAGCTGTACCTCAGATATCCGAGAAACAGCGCCCTGTAGAGTTGTAGCATCGCGTGTACTGACGTTACCCATGTTTTTCTTCCAAGAAATGAAAAAAAAATTGTGTGAAATGGCCGTTAGGCGTTTCTTCAGGTAGGCCACATGAGGACTCCAGCTGAGGTCTCGATCAATGATCTCCCCTAAGAATGTATGCGTCCTGGCGTAACATACGTTTTGCCCATTGATGGATATGGCGTAGGACGTCATTGGCTTCCGCGTAAACGCGACCAGCGCACATTTCCCAGGTGAAATCTGGAGGCCTTGTTCGCTAAGATACGCCGATATTGAAATCGCGGCTTTTTGAAGCCTCGCGAGGACGTGTTACACCTGACGTCCACACGCAGATGTCATCGGCGTACATTGATATCTGGACAGCACTTGGTATGCGTTCCACGAGACCGACAAGAACAAGGTTGAATAGTGTGGGGCTCAAGAATCCACCTTGGGGAACACCACCATATGTGTAGTGTTGTGAGGTCGGACCGTCATCGGTCTGCTTAAGAAACGACCTCATTTGTAAGTAGTTGCGGATCCACCGGTACACTCGGCCACCAAGGCCGACCGATTCAAGAGCGTTAAGTATGGCGTCATGAGCAACATTGCCATAAGCTCCTTTTACGTCGAGAAACACGGCGACAGATAACTGTTTCAATCTCTTTTGATGCTGGACATAAGTGACCAGATCGATGACATCAATAGAGCAACGAAGACGTCGAAAACCGGCCATAGCGTTTCGATAAGCTTTGTGGCGTTCCAGGTACCACTCCAATCTGGCAAGGATCATGCGTTCCCTCACCTTCCCTGCGCAACTTGCCGGTGCGATTGGGCGGTATGACGTGAGCTCTAGTGGTAACTTGCCAGGTTTGAGGAGTAGCACCAGACGGCCTGTTTTCCATTCCTGAGGGACGTTTCCATCCCGCCAGGATTCATTGAATATATCCAGAATAGTAAAAACCAGTCAAAAGACGAAGGACAGAGAAAAGGCGTGGCACACACGACGACTGGTCGTCGTGTGTGCTACGTCTCTTCTCTGTCCTTCGTCTTTTGACTGGTTTTTACTATTCAGTATGTACCAACTGACCCAGACTGCTACTCTACTGAATATATCCAGCAACGCATTTCGTGCTCTCTCACCCAGGTGGCACAAGATGCGGTACGATATGCCATCTGGTCCAGGAGACGACGACCGACTACACAAAGCAAGAGCAGCATCAAGCTCCTCGGTGATGGAAGGCAGGTCCATGCGTGAATCACGTGGATGGGGCATGATGCTATTAGTACCAGGGCGCCTCTGTACGTTGATTGGCCTGCAATCTTCCTGTAAAAATCTTCCGCAAACAATGCTCTCTCGACGTTGGAAAAGCGCCAGGGCTTTGAATGGCACGCGTTGTTAGGGAAATGTACGTAGGCCTCGCACGGTTCTCGATATATGAGAAAGAGATTTTCGGGGGTCTAGGGATTCACAAAATTTTGCCCACCGTTGAGACTCCAATTTGTCCATTCGGCGCTGGATCTTCTTTTGCTTGCGTTTGGCTATTCTCAGATCAAGTATGGACTTTGTGCGTCGGTATCTTCGTTCGGCACGCCGACGAATCGCACGGAGTCGCTCCAATTCGTCGTAGGCGCAGCACGGAGTCACTCCGTCCTGCGCCTAGCGATATAATTTGTTAGAAGGTGAAAAGCGGTCACTGGTGAAAGATAAATAAGTACACGTGTCAATACCACGCGCACCAAATCTCCGTCTTCCTCTGGTAGCTGCGCTGGGCTACGGGCGGGCGTGATGGCGGCGGTGGCTGTGGACGACGGAACTGCAGCGTTACGGGGCCCAGGCGCGAGCGCGGAGGGGGACCTTGACGGCAGCGTAGGTCATCGCTTCCAGCTATGGTTGAGGCGATGCCGGAACTTCTGGCACTTCCAGTGACCGCTGAATCTCTTCTTTAACTATGTCAGCGATCGAGGCCACCTGAGGCTGCGACCTTGGGCATAACTTCTGCAACTCTACCCGTACGACCACTCTGATCGTCTCTCGCAGGTCGTCGGCGCCTAGCGCTTCAGTTTCGGCGTAGTTTGTCAGCGCACGGCGGTTGTATAGCCTGGCGCGCATTTCAAGCGTCTTCTCGATCGTTGTGACCTCCGAAACAAATTCTGCGGCAGTCTTGGGTGGGTTGCGTATAAATCCGGCGAATACTTGCTCTTTGACACCCTGCATCAAGAACCGCACTTTTTTTCTTCAGACATGTCGGGGTCAGCGTGACAGAAGAGGCGAATCATCTCTTTCGTGAAGAACCCGATGTTCTCGTTCAGCAATTGCACTCTGGCTTCTAAGAGAACTTCAGCCCTTTCCTTTCGTACGACACTTGTGAAGGTCCTCACAAAGTTCTTACGAAATATGTCCCCAGGACGTGGGACCTATCTGTTCTGAAAGCAGGCCCGAGCAGCGTTATCCAACAAAAAATATACATGGCGCAGCTTGTCGTCGCCGCTCCATTTGTTGAACGTCGCGGTCCTCTCGCATGTCTCCAGCCAGGTTTCAGGGTGTTCAGCAGATGATCCACGGAAGGTCGGTGGCAACCGAGGTTGTTGCAGCAGGATGGGGGACGCTGGGGTTGCCATTGGGGTCGTTGAAGAAGTCCGTACTGCGGCAGTAGTCCTTGCTGCCTCTGGTTAGCTCGCTGTTCCTTGGGGACGTTGGTGTTGTCCTCTGGTTCCGGGCTGGGAACGCGGCTTCGCGGTGGCATTCAGTACATGAACGTACTAGCACCTCGATCAGATGTCACGTAGTAGTGACGGTGAAGAAAGCAGTCAAGGTATATATAAACTGGTAGCGTAGCTTCTATAGAAGCCCACATGTCAAGAAAATGGCGGCTCGATGCAACCGTTCCCATCTACGTATCGGGGGGACAACTAACACCAAGCAAAAATAAAACAATAAAAAGTGACGTCACAGCCGGAAATGGCAGTGACGTCAAGATATTATGCTGCTTGGCGCGAATGTTTGAATTTCTTCAGCATCTGGCATTTCGACCGCTACGCCAGCAGCTATTTTTTTAGGCTGAGGCGAGCTTGCCACTCGCCTCAGCTGAAGCGCCAGCGTGTCAATAAACTATAGGAGTGGCGTATGTCTTAATGTGATCATAATTAGGCTATTATTGACGGCAATTACTCTAGTAGGTTCTTTAGGAAGGTGACCGAATAGGAATAGGATGGAATTAAATGACAGTGCCACAGAGGTTGCAAAAGCAACTTCACGTTTATTCGTCTAGAATAATTCCACCAATATAATCGACCAAACAACACTTGTTTCAATAGATGAAAAGACCCGCCGTGGTTGCTCAGTGGCTATGGTGTTGGGCTGCTGAGCACGAGGTCGCGGGATCGAATCCCGGCCACGGCGGCCGCATTTCGATGGGGGCGAAATGCGAAAACACCCGTGTACTTAGATTTAGGTGCACGTTAAAGAACCCCAGGTGGTCTAAATTTCCGGAGTCCCCCACTACGGCGTGCCTCATAATCAGAACTGGTTTTGGCACGTAAAACCCCATAATTTAATTTTTTTAATAGATGAAAAGTACTATGGCCAGCACAGAGTCGTGATGTATAGCAACATATGCGCAACCTTTTCACAGAATCATTCGCAATTCCGGGCGACACCATGTATTCATATCCAACAGTAATCAGACAAGGCAACATTGCCCCACATTTTCATTTGGAAAACATTTGACTTGCTAACTTTGCTTCCGATCGGACACTCAGAGCCTATGTTACGGAGAGTGAACGAACATAGCGTGACGTTTGTTCGCGGAGCGTTCCGCATTTATTCGTCACCACGAGACACAGTGCACCCGCCGGGGTGGCTTAGTCAGCTAAGGCGTTGCGCTGCTGAGCACGAGGTCGCGGGATCGAATCCCGGCCCCGGCGGCCGCATTTCGATGGAGGCGAAATGCAAAAACGCCCGTGTACTTGTGTTGTAGCGCACGTAAAAGAACCCCAAGTGGTCAAAATTGATCCGGAGCCCTCCACTACGGCGTGCGTCATAATCAGAACTGGTTTTGGCACGTAAAACCCCAGAAAGGATGGAGACTCAGTGCGTCGGATGCCGCAACGTGAACTTGCACGATAACAAAAAACCTGCACTTACACCTTTCGCGAATGAAAGCCATGCGTCCCGCAAGATTTGAAGTGAAGCTCACGCCACACTTTGAACACGCACACAAGGGGAAAAAAAAAGAAATACTCGGAGAAAACCACCACGATCAAGTGAGCAAAGCCATTCCGCACGACATAATAGCTGGTTTGCACAGTCTTGCCAAGTCTTGCGCCAGAATCATTGCTTGGTAGGGGTCACAAAGAACGAACCAGTAAATTGCGAAATAGAAACAATATTAACATTTGTTGTTCTAGAACAGCAAAAATTTTTGAACCGGAATATTTACTCGTATGACAGTATTCTGATATAAAATTTTCGAAACATTTTTTTCCACATAGGTTTCCTGGTTTCAGTGTTTGTCCCCCCCCCCCCCCCCCCCCCTCGCCTAGTCGCGCTACAATCTTGCACCACTAACTGATATCTCTGGCGATAGGTTTTGGCACGCTTTTCGTTCCAAACTTCTCGACCTATTTAGAGGGACCTTGAATTAGTCGCAAAACGAACTTTTTATTGGGCGAACTATAGTGCCCGCAAAACCAAGTTGCACTCGAAGCACACCGATATATAGCGGCGAATACAGTCGGCGATCGTCAAAATCTGATCAGCGGCGAAACGCGTCTGCTTTTATACATGAGTCATCGAAGGTTCCAGAGTAATCCCTGGTGCCCGGGTGTTTTCCAGAAAGTACAAGACAATTCGCGTAGCTCATACAATCAGATCGCATAAGCGCCGGTGACAACAGACAACGGATAGAAGCATCGATAACGTTCGCGAAACTTCCGATACATGCACGCGCGTCCTGCGCCGAGTGATAACATATGTTAGCCGGTAAAAAGCGCACTGTCACCGGTGAAAGACAACCAAGTACGCGTGTCAATATCAGAGACCTGTGGCCATGTCTTCTCAGCCCTCAGGAATTTATAATGGTGCTTTCATCGTGAATCTGAATAAAGTCATTGCACCGACTTATGACTCCCAACGGGCAAGAGTGGTAGTTGGACATGAGAATATCAGTAATTCATAAAGGCAGTCTAGCGTTCCCGTACATTACACAGCACATTACAATTTTACCCAGGTGTTATTGTGAACAAGGCTCGTGCACCGTGGGTGAAACACCAATTAGTAATGTACCTGTTCGTTTATTTATTCCATACAGAGACGTAGCTAACTTATTTATATGCGGTAGATTGGGTCCGAATGTGTGTTGAGGATATAGCTGGAACTTTCTTACAGTAGAGCAATCATATTTGCGCTTTTAAAATCTTGCCACTTATTTAACGATGTTTAGAAATATCTCTCGACATGTTGCGCGAAAGTATTTTTAGCAAGTGAAAGAAAAACGAAGCCAGCATACAAATTGTTTCCACCGCTGCTAGAGGAAATGTGATGCAGAAGAACAGTTGTCCGTTCTCTCGGCCGTTGCTCGGGTACGTATAGCCCTTGCTGACGTCGTCGATGAACCTTGGCACGCTATGCTGGAGCCAGACGGTGCCCATGTCGATGCCGTGTCCCGCCAAGAGCACACCTGGAGAATGAAAGGCAATGCAGGTGCTACACCTTGTATTTGCTTATCTCCAATGTGCCTGTGGCAAACTGCAAATTGGTGAATCTGAGGTACTACGAAGCTACAATGCTCCGAAAATTTCCTGACTGGCTCTTGCTCTATTTATAGTCAAAGTACCTATAGCATGACAAAATTCTAGCATACGCGAACTATGTGTTTATGGGGCGTGATTTTCAGAAAAAGATTCCATTCGGCCCTATAGTGAAAGACCCGGCGCGGTAACCCCGTGTCTCTGGCGTTGGGCAGCTGACCTCGAGGTCGCGGGTTCAATCCCGGCTGCGTCAGCCGCGTTCCGATAGGTGCGGAATGGAAGAACGCTCATGTGCAGTGCATTAACACGTGCACGTTAAAGAACCCTGGTTGTCACAATTAAATCGAACCCCGACTTAGTTCTTCGCAGTTTACCAGGTGGTTAATCACCAATGAATAGTGGCTTAAGACGCTATATCGCATTACAGTCGCTCAATGCGGATTTCAAAGAAGTGCTGGGCTTAAAAGCAAAATGCCCAACTGAACGAGCTGCAGTGCATTAGTTGTATTTCGGAATAGTTCAACACGAACCCTTCGTGTGGCCGCCTCTTGTACCGTTAAAATTGTGTGGCAGCTGGTCGTTGTAAGCCAGATAAGCAACTTTCTGCAAATATAAAAATAAAGTCATGATTTTAATACTCATTGCTTATTCGTAGCACACTAACAGAACATTGCTATACTTTCAAAACGCTTCGTTTCTAGTTTAAATAAAACAACCTGTCCGCGGCTTGCTATAAGCACATGCGCATTAAAGCGATAAATGCTTACTCTGCTCAGGCATTGTCTTTCTGCTGATGGATAAAATCAGAGCCCACATCGATAAGAGCGGACATTTGGGCGAGTTGTTACTGATGCACGACGGAGACAGCGCAACTTGTCACAGGCGCAGGGAGAAGACATACAGTGGCGCTTACTCAGAACGTACCTTTTATTGGAGACTTCATGACTGATGCTGGCGTTTTTTTTTAATTACTAACATGATTGCGGTGTTTCATGTGTTGACAGTCTTGCGAGGCACTAAGTGTCTGCAGTGTCATAACAAACTGGAAGGATTCCACTTTGCTGTCTTGTTATCTCGCTACAATTAGAAAATTTGTTGGGGCACTCTGGCACTTCGCTTCGTATATGCGTACGAATAAAACCAAAAACGCATGGTGCAATTGACGCGCGCAGCCTAGTCAACGCGCATGCTTGCCAGATCCGAAGAGGAAAACGAACCTAGAGGATGGCCATTTCACTGAATGAGCCAAATAAAGAAGCCGAAAAATAGCCAAGGCGGTGTCAAGGGCAATCAGGTAAGAAAAAAGTCGCAGTTTCGCCAGAAAGACGAAGGATCGATTGCGATAGCAAATTAGTGGAGAGCTACATGAACAGGGATAGTAGTTTAATTTGCCGTATAAAGTTGTAAACATTCGCTTACTAACTAAATAGAGAAGCACGGTGTCGCGCGCGCACAGGTAAAGATGACCACTTCTCGCTCGATGACCGCAGAAACTCGCTGTGAAAACGCCAGAGTGAGAAAGCGCGCCAGCAGCAACGGGCGAATTGACCCTCGCGCTCTCTCGTCTCGCTTCAACGCGAATTAAACGTCGAAAGCAGAGCGCATACAAAGCTACCGGCTTTCGGCGCATGCACTTTGTCCCCCTTGCAGATCGCTTTGAAGATGGGGCCCGCGCGGGCGAGCACTTCGCCCACGTCACAGATCGCTTTCAAGATACGGCGGCCGTGCGGCCGCGCTGTGAGCAGAAGCCGACTAAAGTCCCTATATAAGAAAAGTACCGCCATCCTTTGACAAATGCCGCTTCACTCTCTCCTGTGTTATCCTGTATCTCCGATTGGACGATGATAGCGCGCGCTTTTCATTTCTTTATATTTTCTTTTTTTCCGTCTCAGGGCCATGTTGAAAGTCCTCTGCGCAGCCGCAGTCGCCGGCGGCTGCGGCGGCGCGCGCCCGGCCTGAAAGCTTCAACGTGGACTTTCTAGGTGCGCCACCGTCGACTTGGCTTTCGCAAGCAAAAAGTAAAGAAAAAGCAAGCGCTTTAGGAGAGGAGGCGGCGGAGGAAAGAGTAGATGGCGGTACTTTTCTTATATAGGGACTTTAAAGCCGACAGGGTATAACGACCCCCCCCCCCCCTTCTTTCTCCCTCGCCGCGAATGACCGCGCGCTTCCGGCCTGCCTTCCTCCCTCATATGCGCACATTGAGCCGCGATTGCCGGCTCATTCTCGTACGATTTCACTCGCACACACAGCATACGGCGCGCGGCAACGATTTTATCGCCGTTGGACTTTATACGGAACCTCGCGGCAACGACAACGGCAGAAATGCGCTTGGAGTGTTCATATAATTGCTATCGCAATAAAAAGTCACGGGCATGCGCAGCACACGCAGCAGACTCACGTCGTAAGCTAGATGAGCGGCTGCATAGGAGCTCCATTTTCGGCAGCTATCACTAGAGGATCTTCGCGGCGAAGTCTCTTTGCGTCGTTTTCACGAGAACGAACTGAACTGTCCGCCCGGTGTCTACAGCGAGCTGCGGGTTGTGCTGCACTCTGCACAGCGGTCTGATGCGACCGACGTCGCATGGTCGCAGCTGCGCGCGTAGCTCTACGATTCGCTTCTTCAGCAGCGGTTCGAGCCTTGCGAGAAGGCGCCATAACGTGTGCCGAAGAGAAAACACAGGTATAGACATCAGACTCTGCCCAGGCGGCGCTGCGGAAAAACCCGCCACCAGCGCCCCCATCGCAGCCTTGGCGCAAACTGAGTAGTGCAAAGAGAGCTGTCGGAGCTGTCCGCAAGCGAAGCTGCATAGGCCACAATAGAGCCCCGTCTTTCGGTTTAGTAAAGGCACGGTTTCCTAAAAATCAAGGACCTGGAAAGCTTCTTCCGCCCATCCACGCTTCGGAAAGGGAGCAGAGCGAAGTACGTGTACAATGTAAAAGAAGTTTCAGGTGTTATTTCTGCGCGCTGCAACTCGCAAGTACAGCGAGCATCGTACAACGTCGAGTTCGAGGCAAGCACTCCGACGTCCGTTCTCTAGTGCCTAAATGTGTTAAATTTGGGTACGTACATAATGTCAAAGCGATGAAGTACATATATGATTAAGTCAGGTAACTATGTAGCTTACGGTCAGTGGTACAAAGCTCGCTTTATCAGGGGCGGACGGCCCTGGCGACCTTCGCCTTTTCAGTTGCGTTCTCGCTTCAGCTCTCGCTTCCTGGGCGTTCGAGCGTGTTATCGCGCTACTTCGAATGTTTTCTTCACGGTTGTCTTCCGTTTGTATTTACTGCAAATGGAGATACGTGCGTGTCCGCTTTCGCGGGATACAACCGAAGTCAAAACAAACCAGCAGACGCTTAAAACAACACACGCGCACAAATTAATGTAAAGAAACGCGACATTTTTTTTTCTAAACACGTGCGTTACTTAACAATTACTCATCCAGTGCTCCCACAGCAACTTTATTGCTCAGATTACAAAAAAAAGAAAGAAAAACGCTGTCAAGAGGGCTCAGTGCATTGCGAAACGTGCTCGTTGTATCGAAAAAGCCGAAACTAGAAATAAGCTCGCGATACCACAATGCCCTAGAACATGATTTTGAATTCATAAAGGAACCAAAATGTTTGGTTAAACTGACCTGCCAAATCTCTCCGTTCCACTTGCTGAGTAAAGTGGAGGCGGACGCGTGTAAACAGGTAGAAACATCGATGGCACATACGCAGGATGGTTCACAACTTTGTTTATTCTGTTGCCAACGAAGAGGCGGCTGCAGATTCCTCAGTTTTCGCTTGGTTTCCATAGTACCCCGTGAGGGCTACGCAACACAATTACAGCAGAACAACATTATCACACTTTCTCATGTGAGCGGCTGTGTTGTGGAGAATGCGAGTAATTCGCTTACCCAACACGCGAACGGCCCGTATCTAGCGCTCTCTCCTTTCTCCTTCATACGACCGCGATGGAAATCGGTAAAACTGAACGTTGTTATTGAGTCCTTCACGTTCATGGCAATTTACAACGCAACAGTAACGTCGATTGCGGCGTTTCTTCGTAGCGCGCGGAGCTGTCGCGGTTGCCGTCGTGCTCGCCAGCCAACAAGAACTTTACGGCAGTTCGGCGGCACATCCGACTAGCGGAGAAATTCATAGCTCTCATTCTGGCTGTTAAATGCGCAAAACATTCGCAATATGAACAAAAATTAAGTTAAATCGTTGTTTCGCACTCGCTAGCTGCTTAGGCAACTTAGCAAGGGAGTCGGACTTTGCACTACTCAATTATTACCTCTTCGCACCGACAGGTGGCGCTACGCGTCTTGCAAAACTCCAGAGTCTGACGTCTATCGAGACTACGCGGCGCACATGTCACATCCCTTGACACGTGGCACGATACGATGCCGTTGATCATGATTAATCCAAGACTGTAGTTAAAGGCGTACCCTGTTCAAAGCCCCAGCTCACGTGTCCTCGCGTGCAGGTCACCATTTATGAGATGGAGTACCACGTTTCAGGATTCATCAGTGTTTCACCTTCTTTGTGCCTGGAACGAGCCGTCACTATAACCACCTGCCTGCTGTCATGAACTCCTCCACTGATCTTTTAACCTTGAAGTCTGCAATAGCTCATATTGTGTAACTACTTACGTTAACTGTCCCTTTTTATGTCAACATACTCCCTTCTGTAACGCCTAAGTGGCCAGATAGTTTTGAAATAAAATAAACGGAACGAGATTTTAGCCGGCAGCGAGGCGCCGGCTACAGACGGCGTACTAGTTTGTTCATTTAAAGAAAACATATTAACTGATAAGTCGTCATGGCGTACCTTCGAATTCATGTCACGACCTACTGGCAATAATTTATACTTCGTATTTTTCACTTCTCTTGTGTTACGCGCTATGATCGCGTAGATAATGAGCACCAATCGACTTGGCCGAGTGTCCGTGCGTGTACTCGGATTACCCGCTCAACTCATGGTTCCAAATTTGCCCTGTGGTTTATCATTTAAAAGTAATAATTCAACGTTGCTTCTGAAATTGTAATACGAGCGGAAGTACGCAAGCCCTCGAGCACTTCTGCATATAAGGTATACTTTCTGATACCACGATACTTGGCTTCTACACATGCTCGTACACTACGCACTTGGAAACTCACAAAGGCTAGCAGCGTGTTGATGGAATGACAACGCGTTGAAATTCTAAAGCGACTCGCTCCAGATTATTCTGCCATTCACTCCTACGCTTCATTACTTTTCAACACTACATTGGCTAAAATGCATGGTAGTCTGCCATTAAAGTTCACAGACCTCAAGGTGACACAACATTACTGCGCCTTTGCTAATGCAATTGCGGTGAATACATGTATCGCAGCCAACTTTACTAGCGCCCAGAAAAGTGCTAGCGCCAAAAAGAAAAGCCTGTCTATCTGTCTATCTTACGAGCGTCTATCTAGAAGAGAGCTAACGTCCATCATTTACGGTTTGCTGCGACGCCTGACTCGGTGCTGAATCCTCGAGACAGTGTTTAGAGGATGATGCTACAAGCGTCCTCTTTGGCACAGAGCAGTGGCAGAGCAGAGCAGCACTGAGCAAAACTTGTTCTTTAAAACTTTGTATTGTTCCTAACTGATTCATAGTCTAAGCAAGTCATAAGGTTCGCTTTATTGCGTGCTATCTGTTTTCCTTTACGCCACTAATCGTCCAGCCACATTTTACTAGTCTCCACGGCAGTTTGATTTCTTTCCTTCAATAAATTCTTGCATAGCCCAACCGACGATGAAACCGAAGTTAATGTGTATAATACTGAAGCAATGTAGAAACATACCGTATTGACAAATTCTTGCCGTCTGTGTAGTCGACTTCCTCAATTTTATGTAACCAAGATCTTCATTTCTTGATACCTCAATGCTCCTCACTGAATGAGCGCTCTGGTGCTATTCTTGTCACTCCTGTCTCCTCACTTTTAAAAGCGAATTGTTTTCTTGGGTTCTTTCGGCCATTTTCGTGGTAGGTTGGTGGCATGGCGGTGGTCGGACTTCGGATAGCGAAGGCGGCGAAACACGCCGAGGGAAAGGGCGTGTGCTCTCTGGCGCCCGAGTTGCGAAGAGATGCGGGGTGCGAAATGTGGAGAGGGGGGTGGGGGTTGCTACGCGCGTGAGCTCATACGGCGGGGTGGGACGATCACTGTAGCTAGTTAGCTCGCTAAGCTCGTTCGTCGCTGCAAAATGAGAGACACAGAGAGTACTCTCGGGCAAGCGAGTGGCGGGCAGGAACTGGAGGGTGGAGGTGAAGATGTCACTCGCCAGTTCGCTAGTCTGCTCATTCGTCGCCTCTCGCCAGCGGTGGCCAGGCCATCGTGGACGAAGCGTTGGACGAGAATTCGTAGCGGATTCTCATCTACGAAGTATTGATCGCCGACGCAGGCGAGCGTTCCGTCGAACGTTGACGGTGTTGACGCCGGCAAACCAAGGACAGCATCAATTGGACGCGTTCGTACACCGCGGCTGCCTCGAAGGAGGAGAAAGTGACTGTGAAGTGGAACAGGCGCTATTTTAAAGCGATAACTTTGAGGGCCCCGTTGCGCAGTCAGCACGGCGTCGCCGGCGTTGTGCGTGAGTTGACCGTGAGAGAAACATGTGTACCAATCACAGAGCGGCGCGCACCGCGTTTCTACCATCCGCGGAAGCGGCGGTACCCGCAGTGCGGGGGAAAGAAAGAAATAAGAACCAGAAAGCTTACTTTCGTGCATAGCGTTCGCCGCAAGCGCTTCCCGGTAAAGATTACGGTTGCATAAGCTTCAGTTGCCGAGAAGCAGTCGAGGAGTCAATGCTATGGCGTTCTACGCATCAAGCTCTAAGCTTAAGCGTCTGCCGAGTTTTTCTTCTTCCCTTTAGGGAGCACGGCTCAGCGCCGTCGAAGGAACTCCTGGAAGGAAGACGCCCCGGAAAAGGGTGCGTGCTGTCGCGCAACTAAGTTGCGGAGATGTCCGGCAAGGAAGGGGAGGCGGAAGGGATAGTCGCTGGCCAATTCCTTCTTTCGTTCCTTCGGGCTATTCGCTTACATTGGCAATATCGTTGATGGTTTCCGCATAGTTTCTCTCTTCTCTGTAGCGGATTTTTCAAACTTTCTGTTGCCGGCTTCTTCACTTCTTGCCTCTTGTTATGCTTGTCTATCTAGGCACCTACCTAATGGAACATACGCATCCACAAGGATTCGCCAAGGAATAATACGAGGGGACAAAAGGGTAGAAGACAGGGATGTTAACCGTAAATGGTTCTGGTTGGCTACCGTACTCTGGGGAACGGGAAAGAGGGACTAGAAAGATGAGATAGAGAGGGGGGGGGGGGGCAGAGGAAGGACGCGGTCAGCTCGCGCACGCACGCGGAGGGCCTGAGCAAGTCAAAGGCGCTCACATAGGCTAGTCGCCCTCAAGAAAGAAAATTACCTTCCAAACTTTCTAGGCCGGCGAGCGATGGCGGCGGTTTTCAAGTAGCATCTGTACGAACAACTGGTGATCGTGCAGTCGACGCAATGCTATAGTTAATGTCTGTCTTTCCGACTGAAATCGATGGCAGTCACACAATAAATGTTCGATGTTCTTTTCACCGCCGCAGACGTCGCACGCAGCGCTGTCGCTCATTCTAATCAAAGCAGTGTACGCCTTCGTGAAACCCACTCCCTACAGCCGGTATAGAAGCGATGCCTCACGTCGGTGAAGGCCAGGTGGAGGTCGGAGTTCGATCGAAGGGTTCAGTTCGTGTAACCTGGTTCGCCTTATATTTTGGGTGTTCCACTCTGTTAAACAGAGCTGGCGTGCCAGGTGTTGAAGCTGCCTTGCAGCGTCTGTCCTGGAAAGAGGAATGGGAACGCTGTGCTGTTCTTGATGTGACTCTCGGGCAGCTTTGTCTGCGTAATCATTTCCACTGATCCCGCAATGGCCAGGTAGGCACTGGAAAATAATTTCATGGCCTTTCTGTTTGACGTCGTGGTGAAGCTTGACAGTTTCCTACATTAGCTGTTCGTGAGCTCCACATCGGAGAACTGACAGCATACTGTGCAAAGCCGGTCTCGAGTCAGAAAAACGGCCCATGTACCTGGACTCTCTGCGTCAGTAAACTGAAGTGTATTGCGCAGAGCCGTGAGTTGTGCAGCCGTGGACGTCAGGACATGTGACGTCTTGAACCGCAGTGTTATTCCTCTCGTCGCTATCAACGCAGTACCGGCAGAAGTGGTCGTGTAGTCGATTCTTCAGTATAGACGTGTAAGTGGCTACTGTATCTCTCGTACAACAGGAGTAAGTTCAATTGTTTTAGTGCAGACGCTGATAGATCTGACTCTTTTTGAAGTCCTGGAATTCAAAGGTGTACTTCAGGGCGGCACGAACACCATGGAGGAAACACCGCCCTGTCCGCAGGTGTGTACTCCAATGTAAGCGAGGCACAATATGCATTGACAGTTGTGTTATATGACGTGCGGGGTCTTTCCGCGGGGAGTGCGGCGAGGTGGTGGGAAGTAGTCCGGGCAATGTGGCTGACATGTGCACACATTGTCTCAACGGCAATGTGCGTCGTGATTCAATAATCTTGAGCGATGGCGATGGTTTTAGCCGTGGACGCACTGCGTGGTACTCCAATGCATATGCTAAAAGCTAGCGCCTGAATGCTCTGAATTATACGCAAATTAGTTTTGCAGGTGTTGGATATATATAACAGGTAGTCTGTACCGAAGGAACCCAACAAACAGCACCCTGTACAGTTTTAACACGGATTGTGTGGACACCCCCCCCCCCCCGTTCTTTCCTGCAAGGAGCTTGAACAAATTACAAATAGCCATCAGGCGCTTTATCACGTGGTTCACGTGAGGAGTCCAGGATAGATCTCTGTCAATCACAACTCCCAAGAACCTGTGACTTCTGTTGGACGATATCAGTTGTCCGTCAACTGATATGCCGTATGCAGCCGAGTAAATGCCACCACTGCGCACTTTTCCCACGTCACCTCCAGTCCTTGTTTACGAAGGTAGCATGATGTCGATGAGGCCGCCTTCTGAAGCCGAGCGCGAAGTTGAAGCCGTGTCACCCCCCACGTCCAGATACAGATGTCGTCGGCGTAAATAGAGAGTCGAACAGTGCTTGGCAGGCTCTTGATTAGTCCGATAAGGGCTAATTAAAGAGCGTTGGGCTCAGTACTCCGCCTTGAGGGACTCCGCGGCTACTGTAATACTGGGGTGTCGGGCCATCCCCGGTAAGCACGTAGAATTATCGCATCTGTAGGTAGCTACGAACCCAGAGATATATCTTGCCACCAACTCCTATTGCTTCTAACGCTTCAAGGATGGCTTCATGGGTGTTATTATTGTAAGCCCCTTTAACATCTAGAAACAAGGAAGCGGACAAGCGTTTACAGGCCTTCTCGAATCGGAAAAGCGTCCATTTATGGCAGCAACACGAATACGCCACTGCCGAAAATTTACACCAGCAGCGAAGTAGAATACACTTGGTAACTGCTTCGCTGCTGGTGTAAATTTTCGGCAGTGGCGTAATCGTGTTGCATACACTTGGTAACTGCGGACGACGACGAAGTGTCTCTTGGCGGAGTGTTGTTTTTATACCTCTGGCTATTTTTGTGAAATCTCCAGTGTATCGATCAGGCGTCCCGCCTTGTTCGGTGGCGATGGACGTGGACCGCCCAGGGCGTCTGCCGGATCCGGCGGCGTCAGCGACGGCCGCCTCCAGGAAGCAGATCGGGCTCCACACTGACAGCGACAGCGAAGGCACCCATATCGACTCGCTCAGCAGCGAGGACCCTTCCGACGACGAAGGCTTCGAACTTGTGCGGAGCCGCAAGGCGAAGAGAAGGAACACCAGGTCCTCTTCGTCCTCCAGTACGCAAACTGTTGAGCCCATGCGGAACTCCGACGCCAACACCATTATGTTTATGCCTGTGATACCCAACAGTACGGCTTCCTCAATTTTTCCCACGTTATAATTTCGAATATCCCTTACTTTCTTCTTGTTGATCAGTTTTGACAGTTCAGCGAATTCTATCTGATCTCTTGAGTTGGACACTTTCATGTTTTGTCGTTTCTTTATTAGGTCCTTTGTTTCTTGGGAGAGCTTCCCTACAGATTGCTTTGGTGCCTTACCTCCCACTTCAATTGCTGCTTCTGAGATCAGCCTAGTTACGGTTTCATTCATTAGCTCTATGTTATCTTCATCTTCCTGTTCTAAAGCTGCATATTTGTTTGCGAGCACCAGCCTGAATTGGTCTGCTTTTACCCTTACTGCCTCTAGGTTGGCCTGTTTCCTCTTGACTAATTTCACTCTCTCTCCGTAAAAAATGGACGCCGTAAAATATGGACGCAGCATGAAATCAGTAAGAAGAAGACTAGGCATAGGACAAGGCAAGATGTATGCACTGAAAGATAAGCATGGTAATATCATCAGCAATTTCGATGACATAGTAAAAGCAGCAGAAGAATTCTATACTGACCTGTACAGTAGCCAAAACAGCCAAGCTTCTTCCATTCGAAATAGTGATGAACCGGATACAGAAGCTCCTTCTATAACTAGCGATGAAGTTAGAAGGGCCTTGAAAGACATGACCAGGGGAAAAGCGCCTGGAGAAGATGGAATAACAGTAGATTTAATCAAATATGGAGAAGATATCATGCTTGAAAAGCTTGCGGCCCTTTATACGCAATGCCTCACAACCTCAAGTGTACCAGAGAGCTGGAAGAACGCCAACATTATACTTATCCATAAGAAGGGAGACGTTAAAGAATTGAAGAATTACAGACCCATTAGCTTGCTTTCAGTATTGTATAAAATATTCACCAAGATAATTTCCAATAGAATCAGGACAACACTTGACTTCAGTCAACCAAGAGAACAGGCTGGCTTCAGGAAGGGATATTCTACGATGGACCATATATGCCATCAATCAGGTAATCGAGAAATCTGCGGAGTACAATCAACCTCTCTATATGGCTTTCATAGATTATGAAAAGGCATTCGATTCAGTAGAGATATCAGCAGTCATAGAGGCATTGCGTAATCAAGGAGTGGAGGAGGCATACGTGAATATCTTGGCAAATATCTACAAGGATTCCACAGCTACCTTGGTTCTCCACAAGAAAAGTAGAAAGATACCTATCAAGAAAGGGGTCAGGCAAGGAGACACAATCTCTCCAATGCTATTCACTGCATGCTTAGAAGAAGTATTCAAGCTCTTAGACTGGGAAGGATTAGGAGTGAGGATCGATGGCGAATATCTCAGCAACCTTCGGTTTGCAGATGACATTGTCCTATTGAGCAACAATGGAGAGGAATTACAACAAATGATTGAGGACCTTCATCGAGAAAGTGCAAGAATTGGGTTGAAGATGAATATGCAGAAGACAAAGATAATGTTCAATAGCCTGGCAAGGGAACAAGAATTCAGGATCGCCAGTCAGCCTCTAGAATCTGTAAAGGAATATGTTTATCTAGGTCAATTACTCACAGGGGACCCTGATCATGAGAAAGAAATTTACAGAAGAATAAAATTAGGTTGGAGTGCATACGGCAGGCATTGCCAAATCCTGAATGGGAGCTTACCACTGTCGTTGAAAAGAAAAGTGTACAATCATTGCATTCTACCGGGGCTAACATACGGGACAGAAACTTGGAGGTTAACAAAGAAGCTCGAGAACAAGTTAAGGACCGCACAAAGAGCAATGGAACGAAAAATCTTAGGAGTAACGTTAAGAGACAGGAAGAGAGCGGTGTGGATCAGAGAACAAACGGGGGTAGACGATATTCTAGTTGACATTAAGCGGAAGAAATGGAGCTGGGCAGGCCATGTAATGCGTAGGATGGATAACCGGTGGACCATTAGGGTTACAGAATGGATACCAAGAGAAGGGAAGCGCAGTCGAGGACGGCAGAAAGTCAGGTGGGATGATGAGGTTAGGAAATTCGCAGGCGCAAGTTGGAATACGCTAGCGCAAGACAGAGGTAATTGGAGATCACAGGGAGAGGCCTTCGTCCTGCAGTGGACATAAATATAGGCTGATGATGATGATGATGATGACCCAACGGTAACATGAAGCGGCTTAACAGGCAATCTGTCTCGATGCTGCTGGAGACCGTGGTGCCAAATGAAATCACGGACATTAGAGTGAACAGCCGCAAAAATGTACTGGCGGTTGATGTTCTGCATGCGGGTGCTCTTAGCACCCTACGCAAGGTAACAGATCTTGATGGCATGCAGGTGCGCTCTCACATACCACTGGGCTCTGATGTCATCACTGGTGTAATATATGATGTAGACTTGGCCATCCTCAACAATGAATTGCCGATTCTGGTCAAAGCAGCGAGTGATCGTGACGTCATTGTTGACGTCTACCGCCTGGGCAACTCACGTTGCGTGAAGATTGTTTTCAAGGGCAACTGCCTCCCGTCTCACGTTAAGGTAGGCCACTTTCGACATCCTGTCCGGCCTTTTATTCCGAAGCCTCTACAGTGCCGCAAATGCATGAAGATCGGACACGTGAGCAGCGTCTGTGAGAACGAGACAGTGTGCCCCCGCTGCGCTGAACCACACGCGGCGGATAAATGTGCTGCTACTGTCATGAAATGTCCAAACTGCCACGGATCTCATGAGGCCTCATCAAAAGACTGCCCCAAGATTAAGAACGAAATGGCTATCTTAAAAGAGATGGCAAGAGATCATTCCTCTCATCGAGAAGCCGCCGCTAAAATCAGGAAGCGACGCTCCCGTCGCCGACGTTCTTCAAGAAAAGCTTCTGCGCCGGTGATGCGTATGCCATGCCCACAGTCACCTCCTCCACTGCCACCCAGGCCATTGACATCAGAAAGGCCTACAAAGGACAAGGGCACCGGGAAGAATACGGACACCGAAGCCTGGCGTGCGTTGCCAAAGCGGCAACCACCAGCAGAATCGCTGCATGCCGATGGAAGTCGACCATCCCGGGCATCTCCTGCCGGTGAATTGACTGAACAGGATCGGCAAGTGGTTTTAATGGTGCGATCACTAATGAATACGATTCGAATGCTACTGAAAAAGCTGCAGACACCAACAGCTGAAAGCGCATTGCAAATACTGGATGCACTGAATCCAGTACTTGCAAGCCTCCTATAAGCACCATGGCTCACCCAGTACTTTCTTTTCGCACTGAAGTTAGAAGTGAGTGAGTGAGTGAGTGAAATAACTTTATTGAGGTCCAGAGAAGACGCAGGGGACACCCCGCGCCACCCGGCTAGTCCCACGTAGGGACCGGCAAGCCGAGCTTGAAGTGCGACGATTTTTCAATGGAATGCCAGAGGCTTGAAGTCCCGCATCTCGGATTTGCGCCAATTTGTCTTGAAGAATCGGTTCCCTATACTTGTTATTTGTGAACCGAACGTATCGAAGCCCTACAGACTATCTGGTTACGAAGCGTTTGCTTCTTCCACGTGCGAGGAACGGAGCAACGTTCTCATTTACATCCGCACGGACTTGAACTATGTTTCGCATGCCGTTCAGCCTCATGACTACAACCAATACGTATGCCTCCGCGTCAAAAAGAACAAAATGGCCTTTACTCTTATTGGTTGTTACATCACCCCGTCAAGGGGGTTTGACCCTGAAAGACTGAAATACATATTAAAGGAAACTGACGGCCCCTGGGTCATCACTGGGGACTTCAATGCGCACCACTTCCTTTGGGGAAGCACCAAGATAAACTCCACGGGAAGGAATGTTGCGTCGTTTGCCTCTTATTATGACCTCTGCATCATGAACGATGGTAGCCCGACGTATCTACGGGGTCCTACGTATAGCAGCTGCCTGGACTTGACTTTGGTGTCACGGAACTTCACATCACATGTTAAATGGTTTTGCGACATCGAGACTCATGGGAGTGATCACATTCCCACATACCTAACGATTAGTGGACTCACTCGGTCTTTCTCTCGGGGTATCTTGAAGAGCACTGACTGGACTATGTTTACGTCGCTTATGGAAGAAGCATGTGCGGGAGATTTCGCCGGCGACATCGCCGACACCATCGCAGAAGCACTTAAAGTTTCCAAGTGTTTATCATCATTATCATCAAGCCGAACAGATTTCGACATTGAACTTGAAAGACTTCGTGCGATTCGACGGCGTGCAGAACGCCGATACAGACGCACTAAATCAATCTATGATCTGAGAGACGCACGTCGCATTCAGAAGAAAATTCAGCGTCGTATAGACAAACTAGAGAGAGAACGATGGAAGACATTCTGCGAGTCACTGGACCCTCGCAAGCCGCTTTCACATATCTGGAGGACAGTACGTGGTCTTCGTTCATCCCCTCAACAACGACACCCATTTGCAGCTTTGGCCCTCCATCTTGGCCAAACAGAGCTTGGTGTGGCGGAGGAATTCTGTGCGAGATTCACTGGCGAGCCTGTCAACATCAACGTTGATGTAAGTGACCTCCCAGCGGCTAAGGTACCGGAAATGGACGTGTCATTTACCATGCAAGAACTCGAGGCAGCCCTGGCAGTCTCTAAACGATCATCCTCTCCAGACCCTGACGGCGTCACCTTTTCTGCCCTGGGACACCTTGGACAAGAGGCAAGAAGAGCGCTTCTGAACAGCTTTAACAACTCATGGCATAGAGGTACAGTTCCCCGACAATGGAAGTTAAGCCGGCTGGTACCATTACTAAAGCCTGGAAAATCTCCGTTGGACTTGGCGGCATATCGCCCTATTGCTCTTGCCAGCTGCATCGGCAAGGTTATGGAAAGGATGGTCCTTGCACGTCTAGAATGGTATCTCGAGCGTTACAATATCTACCCCGCTTCCATGGCAGGCTTTCGTAGGGGTCGTTCTTCAATGGACAGCGTCATTGACCTCACGACATTTGTGCAGCAGGAGAAAAGCCGTAAGCGCATATCAGTTGCGCTATTTCTCGACGTGAAAGGCGCTTATGACAACGTTGCACATGAAGCCATCGTCACCTCCCTGGAGACTATTGGAATCGACGGCCGCATGCTTCGTTGGTTATCCGACTACATAACTCGCCGGACGTTTTTTGTGCAGACAGAAGACGGCCCCACAGCTGAACATTACACGTACTGCGGCGTGCCTCAGGGAGGAGTATTGAGTCCGACGTTGTTCAATGTGACACTCATTGGACTAGCTGACATTTTACCTAAGACAATCTGCCTCTCGATATACGCAGATGACATCTGCCTTTGGACTTCTGCAGTTACTCGGCCTCAGGTGCGTGCGTGTTTGCAACGGGCAGCAACCTTGACATCAGGATATCTTCAAGCACAAGGCTTGACTGTACAACCGAGAAATGTGCATTGGTGGCATTCACTCGAAAACTTATGACGCCATACCCAGTTTCTATTAATGGACACACTATTGCCTACGGAAAGACCCATCGATTTTTAGGCGTAATAATCGACCGCAATCTTTCCTGGAGCCATTGCACGTACCTGAAGAAAAAACTGTCGTCGATTGCCCAGGTACTGAGATTCATATGCGGGAAAACATGGGGCACATCTGTACGCTCCATGCTTCAGTTGTACAGAGCTCTATTTCTAGGATACCTACGCTACAGCCTTCCGGTGTTGTCCAATACGTGCAAGTCAAATGTTCGCTCGTTGGAGAGCTTACAGGGCCAAGCATTGCGCACTTGCTTAGGACTTCCTCGCGGTGCGTCAACAACTGCAACAATCGTCCTCGCCAAAGATCATCCGATCCAAACATACGTTGCAGTGGATTGTCTCAGGGCGCATATCCGTCATCTTTCCCGCGTCCCCGATCATCACTTGGCGTTTTTGCGTTCGCAGAGACCTCGTTCCACGTTTTCTAGAGTTATTGTCACCAATCAAGATTGCCTTCCATCAGGATATACCCCAGCAGCAAGGCCTTCATTCCCCTTGTGGTGCCTGCAACAGCCTCAGGTGCGCCTTATTCCGGGCGTAAAGAAGAAGGCCAATCACCCAAGAATAGCTCTGCAACAGATGACGCTGCTATTAATGAATGAGACCTACTGAGACCGAATACACATCTATACCGATGGTTCCGTCTCATCTACCAGTTCTTCAGGTGCCGTTGTCATTCCGGCTACGAAAACCACACTCAAGTTCAAACTGTCACACGTCACAACATCAACGGCGGCAGAGCTTGCTGCCCTGCGTGCTGCTGTACAATACCTCCTGCAAGAGACACCTCAGAAATGGGTCATATTTTGTGATTCTAAGGCAGCACTTCAGAGTCTGCATTTTGCCATTTATCACAGGACTCATGGGCAGCTGGTATATGAGATAAAAGACCACCATCAAGCTATCGCTAGAGGGCATGAAATTATATTTCAGTGGCTACCGGGACATACCAGCATTGCTGGTAATGACCTCGCCGACGAAGCCGCCCGGTCTGCTCATCTGGAAGGCCGACCAGTCCCAATCCCCTTATCCAGGACCGACGCTGCAGCAAAACTTCTTTTCGTGGCTAAAGCTATGACACACAAATATTGGTCTTCTCTTAACCCGAAGTGCCATCTCCATAAAATTGACCCATCCTTGAAGCTTCAAATGCCATCAAACATTTCCCGCTCTGAGGCGACAGTATTGTGCCGCCTCTGGCTCGGGGTGTCATAAATTTACAAAGGCCTATTCGTTCCGCATTGGAATGGGGGATACGCCCATGTGCAACTCTTGTGGAACCAGTGAAACGATTGAACACGTCTTATGTCTGTCCCCAGTTCGACGTCGAGCGTGAAGCTCTCCGGACAGCATTGAACCGGCTGGATTCTCGAGCATTTTCGGAAATGAAGATCCTTGGACCATGGCCGTATGCGTCGATGGCACAGAAAGCCACGAAAGCCTTGTTGCACTACCTCAAGTCGACAGCTCTTGGCGACCGTCTGTAGACTTCGTGCGAAGTGTCAAATGTGCGCGAAACTGTGCTCTCTCTATTTCATTTCTCTCTCTTTTCATCCCTATACCCCCTTTCCCCAGTGCAGGGTAGCAAACCGGACGTGCGTCTTGTTAACCTCCCTGCCTTTCCTCTCTTCTATTTCTCTCTCTCTCTCTCTCTTGGTAACTGCAATATCAGCTGTTTTTTGTCTGTTAAATCTCTGCGCCACCAGGTGTCAGCACCATACAGGCCGCTCATGTTTACGGTTCCGCCCCAACGCCCGGTGCGCCTGCGTTTACCCGAATACCGGACAAGCTAAACCTCTCTCTCATGCGGGCGCGCGCTATCCGGGTTCTACGCGCCGCCTAAAGAAGGGCGCTATAGGGCCCCCCTTCCTATGGACTAGACTGGACTGCCCTGCCTAAAAGCGGAAAAGCATCTATTTTGGGCAGCAACACGATTACGCCACTGCCGAAAATTTACACCAGCAGCGAAGTAGAATACACTTGGTAACTGCAATATCAGCTGTTTTTTGTCTGTTAAATCTCTGCGCCACCAGGTGTCAGCACCATACAGGCCGCTCATGTTTACGGTTCCGCCCCAACGCCCGGTGCGCCTGCGTTTACCCGAATACCGGGCAAGCTAAACCTCTCTCTCATGCGCGAGCGCGCTATCCGGGTTCTACGCGCCGCCTAAAGAAGGGCGCTACAGGACCCTGCGTATGGACAGCCCCTGGACTAGACTGGAAGTCGAAACCGGACGGAGGGCCGACAGTGGCGCTCTGGCACGAGGTCGGGCGGCGGTGCGTCGTTGCGTCGCGGTCTCCACGTAAGCCGGCTTGAGGCGGTCTAAGCTGACAGTCTCTTCCCGGCCGTTCTGTAGGAGGGTGGCAGTTTTCGGGGTGTGGTTGAGGACACGAAATGGTCCGTCGTAGGCCGGGGTTAGCGGTGGTCGGACAGCGGCTCGGCGCACGAAAACGTGTGTTGAAGTGGCCAGGTTGGGATGCACGAAGATTGTATTGCGGCAGGATGGACGGGGTGGAGTGGGTCGGAGATCTTTAACAAAGCCCAGGAGGCGTTGTAGGAATTGTTGTGGCTGGGCTGGTAGCTGCGTCGATGTAAAGAAGGCTCCGCGGAGACGCGGAGAACTGCCATACACGAGCTCTGCTGCTGAGCACTGTAGGTCTGCCCGGAGGACGGTTCGTAGACCCAGGAGCACAAGGGGCAAGGTGTCAACCCAGGCGGCATGCGGGTAGTCAGGGTGGTCTTCAGTTGTCGGTGAAGGCGTTCCACCATGCCATTGGCACAGGGGTGATACGCAGTAGTACGGCAATGCCTGCGCCGAGAATGCGATAAGGGCAAGCAAACAGGAGGACTCAAATTGGCGTCCACGGTCTGTTGTCACGGCGCGAGGACAACCAAAGCGAGATACCCACGCAGAAATGAAAGTGCGGGAAACCGTCTATCGGTGAAGTCAGGAATGGGAACAGCCTCGGGCTAGCGTGTGAAGTGGTCGATCATGTTGAGTATATAACGGTAACCTTGAGCCACGGTTAGAGGGCACACCACAATGCCGAGGTGAACATGGTCGAAACGACGGCCGGGTGGAAGGAAGGCATGGGGAGGCGTCTTGGTATGACGCGAGACTTTTGTCGTCTGGCAGGGCAGACACGTGCGTGTCGAAGCGCGCACATCAACTTTAATTCAGAGCCGGACAGCGCTGAGTGAGAAGGCGCTGAGTAGCCCGAATGCCTGGGTGACAGATGTCGTGTGGAGAGTGGAAAACCGTGCGATGTAATGAAGCCTGAACAAAAGAGCGGGGAAGGTCTGCTGAGACATCGCACCACAAGGGCTCAGGCCAGCATGAATGAGGCACAAGCCGTAGTCGCAGAGAACGGGGATTCTCCCGAAAAGCGGTTAGTTCTTTATCAGACTGCTGTGCGGAAGAAATTGCGGCCCAGTCGACGCTTGGAGTCTGGAGATGCATAGTCAACCGCGGCTATACGAGAAAGGGCATCTGCGGCGGTGTTGTTGGCACCATTCACGTGGCGGATGTCGGTTGTAAATTCCGAAATATTGTCACGACCTCGCAGGAGACGTGGAAGCCGGCGTACAGCACGTATGCAAGCACTTTATATGAGCAGCAAACGCAACGTCGTTGTCGTCTCTGTTTTTCTACCCGCGCGCTACTTCAGCGTCGTTTCCATGACCAGGCACACACCCGCGGGGACGATATAGCATGTGGGATTTGCCCCTCCTTTGAAAAAAGCATCGTCCCGATGCTCCAAGCGCCCAAGAGAGTGCAGTGATGGTGCAAAAGTGAGGTCATGATGCAAAATATGGCTTCATACGAAGCACGTGCACAACCTCGGGCAGATGCTGCCGGCGTTTGGAGCAGTAAGGACTGTCAGGCACAACTTCATAATTCACGTCACTGATGCGGCGTAGAACTGTCTACGGCCCAAAGTATCTTCGCAGGAGCTTCTCAGATAGCCCCCGCCGACGAATAGGAGTCCAAACCCACACCTGGTCGCCGACGTTGTACGTGAGGGGTCTGTGTTGAAGATTGTAGTGTCTGGCATCGTAGTTATGTTGCTCTTGGATGCGTAAGCGTGCAATCTGCCTTGCTTCCTCGGCGCGTTGCGTAAACTCCTCGGCACCAGTCTCGTGATCACCACACTCGTGTGGCAGCATCGCGTCCAACAGTGCTGTTACTTCCCGGCCATAGACGAGGCTGAAAGGTGTCACGTGTGTTGTCTCCTGGCGAGCCGTGTTGTACGTAATTGTAACGTATGGCAAAATATCGTCCCAGTTCTTGTGGTTGACGTCGATGTACATACTCATCATGCCTGCCAGAGTCTTATTCAAATGTTCTGTCAGCCTATTGGTTTGGGGGTGATAAGCGGTTGTCTTTCGGTGAGTTGTACCACTTAATCGCAACACGGTATCCAGAAGCGCGGCCGTGAAAGCAGAACCTCTGTCTGTAATGACCACTGCGGGAGCGCCATGCCTTAGGACGACGGCTTCGATGAAAAATCGTGCTGCTTCGGCTGCTGTTCCCCGCTGGAGAGCACCTGTTTCGGCGTATCGGGTAAGATAATCTGTGACGACGATTATCCATCTATTGCCGGCAGAAGACACTGGAAATGGTCCTAAAAGGTCCATGCCAACTTGTGCGAACGGCGCTTGCGGTATCTGAACAGAATGCAGCAGTCCAGCAGGCTTGACGGGTGGGGTTTTGCGGCGCTGGCAATCCAGGCATGTCTGGACGTAACGTTTCCCGACCGGCGCAAGTCTCGGCCAGTAATACTTTAGCCTAATTCTGGATAATGTGCGGGAGTAGCCCAAGTGACCAGCGGTCGGCTCGTTGTGACAGGCGTGTAGGATTTCGTTCCGTAGAGATGCGGGAACGACAAGTAGGTAGCTCCTGCCACTGCGTGAAAAGTTTTTGTAGAGAACGTCGTGACGCAAGCAAAATGAAGGCAGCACTCTGGCGAATAACCTCGGCACGCAGCTTGTTCTTCCCTCTAAGTAATCAATAAGAGGAACCAGTTCTGCGTCCTCGCGTTGCAGGCGTGAAACGGCGACAGCGTCTACCATGCCTAGAAAAGCCGCGTCTTCATCGTCGTGCAATGCAGTCTCAACAGGCGACCGAGACAGGCAGTTGGCGTCGGCGTGCCGCTTCCCCGATTTGTAGACAATAGTGAAATCGAACTCCTGGAGCCGAAGGCTCCAGCGTGCTAGCCGACCAGCTGGATCTTTTGAATTAGTCAGCCAGCAAAGTGCATGGTGATCACTGACGACGGTGAAACAGCGACCGTATAAATATGGGCGAAATTTCCAGACTACCGCGAGGCCAGGCGCGTAGCCAGGGAAAGGGGGGGGGGGGCTTCAGCCCCTCCCCCCCGCAATTTTTTCGTGCTGGCATGCACCGCCGACCAAAAGTACCACCGACGCCGGCAATCATTCTGGATTTTGTCTATAATGTCTTTTTCACGCTCGAAAAAACATTTCGGCACGAACATTGCGAACTCAGGCTCGATTTCGTGACAACGCCCTTGCACCTGGAGTCACGTAACGCAAGGAGCCCCATCCAAGCACAAACTTTCAACGGCTTTTCGATAGCGAGAGGGCGCGTTGCGGCATCTCGCAGCGGCCGCGGTATATACGGAGCGCATGGATTTCAATTACGAAACTTAATGGGTATAAAGTTCTCATAAACTTTTGACGCGAAAGGTGCCCTGACATTTCCAAAGGCATGCTTTAAAGAGTTTTCAATTCTAGAACTTTATGGGGTTAATGTTCTTATAAACTTGGACCAACATGCGCACACTGGAGCCCTCCTGTCCAAGCCGTTCCAGAAATGGAAGCACGCGTTCGCAATCTTCCACACACACGAAAATACTAAATATCACCGGGACTGTGAGCTAGCAGCTGATACTTTTCTCCAAACATTTTCAGGAAGCGTGCCCAATGTGATTGATCAGCTGGACCAGGGTAGGCAAAGTAAAATATGAGAAAACAGAAGAAAGTAAACAGCCTATTATTGAGATTTTTTTTTGTTGCGGGTGACAAGGTCTGGCTCTCCATGGCCACAGGGACAGGGGCCCTATGGATTTAAGCAATGCCCCTGCTGATAATACAGGCATTTTCAGAGTGCTTCTTCGCATGCGAGCTGATTGTGGAGATACATATCGGATGAACCATTTGGAAAGTTGCCCAGTAATGCCTCGTATTTAAGCCCTGACGCATAAAACCAAATTATAGAAATTTGTGGTGACATCATCAAAGAAAGCCTAGATTCAAAAGCAGGCTGTTTCTCCATACTTCCTGACGAAACGACGGACATCGCTGAAATCGAACAGCCTACTGTTTCTGCAAGGTACCTAAACAAGTATGCCAACGACATCAAGGGAGTGTTTTAGGTTTTAGCACCGGAATAGATGCCCATCTCTCATTGCGACAGCAGGTTCTATGTATATGTGTAAATACTGCTGCAGCTTCTAGTCACCCTTCCAGTGACCACTGCCAGCGCAGAGAGAATATTTTTTTAGCAAGAGTTTACTAAAAACTACTTGCGCTCTACAATGTCTGTGGAACGCATGGTTAGGCTGTCGCTTCTATACGTATACCTACAGAGACGTCGGCATCAACGTGTCCGAAGTCATTGACCGCTTCGCTCAACTCTCCCGCCGAGAGAAGTTTGTCCTTTAGATAGCGAAGCAGCAAAAATCAATGCAAGTAAAAAGCACTGTTCCTTCAGGTTCGTAAGTTCTTAATTATGAAAACGTATGACCGTTCATTAGCTTTTAAAACCGCAGACATTTTCGCCTTTTATTCTAGCAGTTGGCATCATGATCACAATTATCACGCGAATACAAAAATTACGAGAATACCAATAACCAATTTTGACCGACCTTGCTCATTGAAAGCCCGGCCCACGCGGCGTTCGCCAAAAACACACTCGGATATTGGGTAGTTCAACTTACCGCATCATCTGTGGCCTTCGTTTGTCCTTTTCTTTCATTTTCAGCTACCTGCTTTTATTTCTTTTTGAAACGAAGGAATGCCCTCCTTTAATTTTGGGTGCAGAATAATTGTTGGCTTTGTGCAGGCAGTTAAATTACACATTTTCGTACTGATTTATGCATTATTCCTCTATTATTCTACCCACATGGCGCTGTCGCGACCGCAGCATGGCCCAAGTACATAACACAATTTCTGCGATCATAGTTATGTTCTTGCCTAGATCATCTGTATTTCTGTGCGCAAAGTTACTATCTGTGACTGAGCGAGATGTTTATTTGTCTTATTTGACGCATTATATACACTGACGTTTGCTTAAATACGTAGATTTATTGGAGACTCATACGTATTTTAAATATCTTATTGCGAGGTTTTGTGTATACAAGCAGTGAACTTTGTTTCCAGCGACTCTTTTTTTGCCCTTTAGCGAGTTGTATCTTCGCATTTGTATATTCCATTCTATCTTCGCATTTCTAATATATATTTTGCAGAACTCCCACTTTTTATTTGTACTCACTGCTGCGAGTATTATT
>NC_051160.1:54452940-54491560 GCF_013339745.2 Dermacentor silvarum | reverse complement strand
CAGGGCTATAGGCCTGTAGCTGCTGGCCGAAGACGGTTCCTTGCCTTCTTTGAGAATAGATATTATGATTGCTTCCTTCCAGGTGGACGGAATATAGCTGGCAGCGAATATGGCGTTGAAAAGTGATAGGGGTGTGTTGTGTGCTTCGGGGTGTAAGCGTTTGATCATCACGTAAACTATTCGATCGTTTCCAGGGGCCGATTTATTTTAACAACACACCAAACGCCTGCTGACGCAGACGCCCCTGCGGGGATAAAATAAGACTTAGGCAGAAGCGAAGCGTAGGAATTGATTCAGCGTGCAGGCTGATGAAGTGTTCTAGCAACCACTTGAGTGGCACGAAAAAGACTGACAGTGCTTGGTTTGCATGAAGTTGTAGAACCAGACAGCCTCAGGCTCTGTCTGAATTCAGTGCAGAAGCTACAGCGAGTCGGCCCATGAATCCATCGTGGGGGCCGACGGGCCTATTACAAATCAAATCCGTTTATTATTATTATTATTATTATTACATAGTATGTTAGTGACAGCATATCAAATATACAGACGAGTGTCCCAAAGTACAAGACTGCAATGGGACCCTCGATGAAGGTTACAAATATATAATACAAGGATTAGCAGCAGTGCGAACCAATGGAACAAATATATTGTCACGAGCGGCGATCCTGTGGTCGGTGCTTGGACGATGACGACGACGGGTGGTTCTCTGGTGTGCACGCGCTGTCCTGAACGATTGCTGCAGCGTTGTGCGCCTTACCCTGTAAATATATCCATTGTATATATATTCTCCCCGTAACAATATGAAGTAAAAAATAACAGTAAGCACAAAGGAATAGAAAACATCAAAATGCATGAACGCAAAAAAAACGCAGAAATTGAGAAATAAATACTATATATAAAAACACAAATCTAGTACAACTTAACAGACATCAACATGAAAAATTCAACAAATAATCGTTTAAAGAATTCTTGAATGAAATTAGTACAAGTTTCTAAACTGCAAGCAGTTAAGTTTTGCATGTATCTCATTACGACCTCTCTATATTTGTTATCTCTTCCTGGGGGTCGGAACCTGATGACTAATGAGATGTTTCCTAATTTCCTAAAAAAATCTATTTAATCTTTACGATAAATAAAGTGGTGTAACGCTTTCTGATTAGGAAAAATGTGGGCAGCTTGCACTAGTCGTGCAAGGCTGGAGAAAACAGCGGAGCTTGTGATCAAGCTAGCTCATTCCGACGACGCTGGATACTCAAACGCAGATTCTCGCGTTCTCGTTCTCGAAACTCGGGATCTTCGACTCGACGACGCTTCTTCTCGGCTGCAGCTTCGGCACGGTATTCCGAATCGGCTCGCCGCCGACGAGCAGATTCTCGCTTGGCCGCAAGACGCGCTCCAAGACGCGGCCTGGCGAAGCGTTGACATGTCTAGGCGGAGCGAGGCGCATGTGATTGCTAGTCGACGCGAAGTGACGTCATGATTAGATGTAGCAGGTGCGCGGTCGTAGCAGCTCGGCGCAGCGGTGCGGCGGCGAAGCGAGGCGCAGCTTCCAGTCTACGCTATTGACCCTTTTCGCGGCGATCCCGTGGGCGCTGCCATGTTTGATCACGTGGTGACGCGCCCATTGCTTGCCTCAACTGCCTCCGTTGCCTCCGTGTTTACAATTTATGTGTATGACGCCGGTGCGGCTTATCAAACCTCTGTTTCGGGAGATATCGTAGACGGTGACTGGGCGGACATGTAGCTTTGGCCACAGCTTCAGAGGACACGTAAAAGAGCTTTCGGAGCTGATTAAGCTATGCCTAAACGGCGCGAGCAGCGTATATGCTGTTGTTCTAAAAGCGAGGCTAAAAATGTATTCCAAGCTATCCAAACTGTCTGGTCATGTATTGAATCAGGATTATCGTGTTTTTATATTCGATCTTTATTTGCATATATTTTGAAGCAGCGGCTTGTCACGTTTATGACTCAGTAACGTTCCTCGGTGCGGTCACTATCTGATTATTTTCTGCCTTATGGCTCGCGGGTGTGCTCAGTTCCGTTAGATTTGTTCTTGCTGCGCACAAGGCTTGAAAACGTAGCTGTTCTGTTCATTGTAATGCCTTGCAGCAAAGACGTATTACTGCTAGTAACTCGCTTACTCTTGTGGACCGTCACGAAACATTCAGCTTCGACCATTCGTGCGCTATCGGTGTCGTGCCGTAATATGCGTGTATAGTGCGCATATATTCAAGTGTGCGCGCATTCACTTATTCCTGACACATTGGCGAAAGGGGGGCGTAAGTTTCCGTGCCGGTAGGGGTAGATGGGTGTAGATACTGTGCGCGAAACCTACTACGACAGGAAGCGGCGCTACTCCCTTTATCATTGTTTAACGGACGGTACTCACTCTTGCCGACGTACCAGGGCGGAAGCCCTTTATTTGAAGTTTAGCGATACAACGCTGGTGGATAAGCAAATTTCTGTATCCTCGAAGAAAGCCGTAAACCTCCAAGTGCCGGAAACACGTGCGGACAATTGCTGCAGCGGTCTGCGAACTTGGCAACACATATTCATTACATTCCTTAATATGCTATAGTCACTATTTTTGCAACCAACTACGGCACACGTCTTCAATCCACATGATTGAATCCAGCATGATTGGAGCAGAGTGCGTTAGCAAAAAACTCAGTTGCATTTCGGTCAGCTCATCGCTTAGAAGCAAGGTATAAGCGGTAATGGTTTCGTATTCGTGCGCGGTCGCTGAGGCGACGTATGGCGCGCCGCCGTAAGCGCCATCTCGTTTCTCCCGAACAAACTGGTCCGCCAAAACGGTCGATACGGGCCAACCTCCGGCTTAAACAGCTCCGCTGTTAAAACGAAGACCTCATTGACTCAAAGATCGCATTCTGCTTTTTTTCGAATATTATACAACATTCGGCAAATCCGCCTAAAGAACAAAGCACTCATAACGGCAGTAATCTTTAGCGTTGAGCTTGAACTGATGCGACGGTGTTTTAAGTGCATCTTGGCTGCGACGCAGCACGTAAGACAACTGCTGCTGCCAGAAGGACCAGTGCCCCTGAAGCTTCCAGGCGTGTCACAACAATGGCGCGATGACGATAACCGCACGTGGCGTTCGAGACCGACCCGAAACCATCGGCAACGCACAGCGAAATTAGGAGGTGTTATTATAGCAGAAACGGCACCACGATAAACACAAGACAATAGCAGGGTTAGACTGCGCATGCGCAGTACGCTACGGTAACTAGGCGCATTGCGTGTTTCCGGTATTCTTGGAATTTAGCGTCATGCGCTAACACTTGCAAAGATGGTTTCGCGCGAGAAACATGGCGGAGCGTTCCAGGCGAGAGCCGCCCAGTTTTAATCTATCAAGTCATCTTCCTGCAAAGTTTGGTACTAAGTTTACAGCAGGTAATAGTATTAAAAGCGAAGCTTTTTTTTTTCCTAGCCTCGCCGGGTTTTCGTGACCGTGGGTGCTGCGTGGCTGTTCTCTAGTCTAATAGGCGAACCAATCACAAGCGGAGGACGCGCGCCGCACGCGCTGCTGGCAGAAAAATGCAGCCTAAACGGAAAAGTGCGGGATGCAGCGTTTTTCAGGCACAGTAGAGTGCGCGGAGGCCATCTGCTTCATGACAGAGACACATGTCAGCCTGCATTCGGTAACAGACCCGGTCGCGGCCTTAATCGGCCGGGTCGAGCGTAATCTGAAAAGAGGACGATTATGTAAGCGGCCCAATTATGACCCGAAGCAGGAGGCGGGGCCCGTGAAAGGCGCCACTCATCGCGACGAGCCGCCCCTCCCCATAGAGGCTCCGACGAAAATTACTAGAGGGATCTCTGGCGATGTGATCATTTAACTAGCATGGTAATCTTGGTTAGTACATGGATATGTCTGATCTTCGTGCTTGTGACATGTCAGCCGTTGTTGTGGATTTTGTTTACTACGCTTATCTGCCTTTACTACGCAACATTTCAGCATATCATTAGCCTATTTATGTCCACTGCGAAACCAAGGCCCCTCCCAGTCATATTTAACTACACCTGCTTCGCGGTAGCTATTCCCGTCTGATTCCTGATAATTTCCTGATTTCATCACATCACATAATTCTCTCCCCTCCTCGACGGCGCTTTCGTTTCCTGGGCACCTATTCCGTCACTCGAATAGGCCCCCAGTTATTTCTCCTATACGCCGTACGTGGCCTATCCCGATCCATTTATTCCTCTTCATGCCAACTAGAAAGTTGGCTACCTTCGTTTCCTCTCTAATCCACACCACTGGTTTAGCTGCCTGTTAACGTTACGTGTAACATTCAAATTTTACTTTTCTAAACGCACAAAGTATATACTGCGAATTCTTACATATAGTATGCAGCAATATTTTGTTGAAGTTTATCAGTTTGTAAAGTCACAAAGCCGATTGAAACCAAAAGGACAAGGTTTAGGCAAATCCATGTACTAACCATCATTTCTATGCTGCTTCTAGCTCCCGTAGACATTACGGCGCCAGGGTACGATCTAGTACTGCGAGTACTTCTTGTAGAGAAACTGCCTCTTTCAACCAGGAGGGCGCGTCAGGAAAACGATAAAGCTGTCCGACGTGGAGGCCGCTACCACCATTTATTCATCGACGACCTGCTCTCAGAACGTCACTGTGTAGTATACGAGTACTATCTTGTGCTTCAGAAAGTCGCGAATCGCCGTGAGGAATAAAAATAAAACGGGAAAGGAGTCAAACCTGCATTGAAAAGCACGGACCGGATACGACGAGATTATAGGGAGGAATAGGAGCGGAAATGGCGGGGAGGGCCGCGCATACGTGTGTGCAGATATCCGCTCGAAATGCATGAAGGATCGAGTAAGCAAGTGTATTACGAAACCAAAATTAAATTCTTAGGGCATCCACCCTGTTTAGAAACCGTGCGTGCGCCGATATGGGTAAGAATTGACACCAATCTGTGAGGGGCGGAAGCGTTCGCGAGCCAGCATAACAACATGTGCATGCCGCAATACATGTGCCTGAGTGCAATGGATAGTGCTAGTTTCTTGCCACACGCGAATCATGTCAACGCTCACCAGTAATTAAATTGAAGCTACAGCAGTACATCAGTTCTTTAAGGGGCGGTGCTAGGGTAAATAGGGTCACCTTTTGTTTTATCATTGTATTGCAACAACTACTCCATATGTTCATGGTAAAATTTTCGCACTTACTGGAGATGCCCTTTAATTTCAGTACAATTTTCGACAAACCACATCTGACATTATTTATGTGTAAAATTTTAGAGTTTCGGATTTAAATTTACATTTTATCAGAAATTATTTAAGATCACCACTTAGCATGGCAGTTGTATTGTACATATTAGTCTTCAAATGAAAGTTTATTTGTACAGGCATCATCTGAGAAAAACATATCTTGTTCCCATTTGGGTTTGCATATGAAATAAATTAAGATCTTAATTTCTTTGCACCAATATTACATAAAGAAGCTTTTGTATTAAAGCAAAGCTTTATATGGCTACGCGAAATGAAAAAGCGTCTGTTAGTCGCCTGTCCACAGAAAACTATCATTATGAGCATTGGCTCGAGCGTCGTCCTCTTCTTCCGTAGCTGGCTGCGCTGCCGCTCATCATTCCAGCGTAGAATTTGACTTCTCTTCTGTCGTCATAATGGGGAGGCCGCGTTTACGGGGTTATGAGCCATTGCTTATACCCCCGTAAAAGAATGAAGTTAGGAAATTTGCAGGCGCAATTTGGAATCAGCTAGCGCAAGACAGGGGTAATTGGAGATCGCAGGGAGAGGCGTTCGTCCTGCAGTGGAGATAAACATAGGCTTATGATGATGATGATTCATTGCTTAAGGGCGCATGAGCCATTCATCCTCTTACGTAACGGAGAGATCTAATTTTGAAGCAATTTAATTTCGATGAATCGCAAGTGGCAATGGTGGACGAATGCTGCTAACCACGCCCCCCAGCAAACTCGATACCAGGGATAAACGGCAGACAGCGGGCATACCGTCAGTGCCGTTGTTCTCTCCGTCGCAAACGAACGTGTGTGTAACCTGTTCAAGAAACACAGACGTAACCAATAATTGAGAAATACTTTAATGAAACGTCGGGATTAACCCAGTAATAAACACCGGGGCCGCACGTTTCAGCTTCGCTGGTTATCTATTTGTAGAGACTGCTTGGGCGGTGATTTTTTTACGTTGCGGTTGTGAAGAATAGTATGCAATACATAAACTATAAAATTATGCTGTAATCTGGCGAGTTGCTGTCTAGAAACGTACATCGAAGATTTAAAGTAATGACACACTAGCAATGACAACACGCCTGCCCCTAAGTTCCATAACACCGTCAGCTTTCACCACTGCGTCCGTAGAAACTCCGAGCTGGCCTCCAACGTCAAGACGGTTTAATGCGACGTGAGCAGCAATAATTACAGATTACTGGCTGAAAGTCGCGCAAGCTAGCAACATTAAAGTCTGAACAGAGAAAGTTATATTGTTGAAATTATAGAAACAGGCCGTATATATAATAGGAAATTAAATGCAGTGGCGCGAAGAGGATTCTTCCGGGGTCACGAACGGCACAAAAGGTAATGTGAGAAGCCCCGTGTTCAGCTGCTGCTTGTAAATGACAATTTACGCTGCAGTATGAAGTTATTCCAGCTGGCAATATAAATGTGACATGGCGGCTTTTTCAATGTTACGACGTGATAAAGTGACCACACATGGTGCTTCGATGCTCCGCGAATGTTTAATTAATAAGCAACATAATTAAGATCATGACATGAGGAGAAACATGCGGGATTGAAGCTGAAAAGAAAAAAGAAAACACAATCATGCCGAATCTAGAGCTCGTCAAACGGCACCTTGCATCGGAAGGCTGCCGCAAGCTCTGGCAGCTGCTTGACGGGTTCGTTGCAACGGCGTTTCGCGTCCCCTTACAGCGGGTACGCGTAGTTGCTGCTAGAGCACAGCGCGTAGCACGATGCCACGAAGAAAAGTCTGTCTCTAGCAAGGCTCTACGACATGGCGTATGCACCACCCGAGTCTTGCACGACGGCAAGCCTGTATGTAGAGAAGGCAGGCCTCTGTATCCACGTGGTACGGGGGCCACTCCGAGTATTGTTCGAATATTGAAGGTAGCCCGTGCAGCCTTGGTTGCTCCGATTGTGGCTTTGGTTGTACACCAGCTTGTGAAACAGGCCCCTGAGCACTTCGTCAGCAATGAGGCGGCCAGCGCTACCGTAGTTGACAGCTGGCGGCGGACGTATGGTTGTTTACCATACGGCTAGTGCAATGTACTGGCGCGGAGGAGGTCGCGGTACTTTATGCGAATCCACAGAGTGGAGCCAAGGTACACCAGAAGGGCGATTCTGCAGAGGACGGCCCTGGTGGAAAGCACAGCCTGGAATCTCGGGTGCATGTACCGTTACTTCGACGCCGTTGCGTTGCTGCGGCTGTAAATGCAAGGTAGAGACGTCACTTTAAACACCAGCTTAATATATAAATGTCTTTCGTATGTCCTTAGTATTAGTAGGGTTTGACAGCAGGTGTGGTAGTAGTAGCAGTAGTGGTGTTGTAGTAATATTGTGTTGTAGTAATATTAAGATACCAAACATTCCTTAAAACACATCTCATGACCACTGTCGACGGCATTGAGTTTCGCATTAACTCGTTTCGACAGTGGCAACACATTGCGTCGCTACAATGACTTATGTATCAGGCCGTTTACTGCAGCGGGAATCCTCTTTCGCGCTTCCCGGAGAACACTGGGCGCCATCTAACGCCGCCGCCCCGAAGTCTGCGCGTGGCCTTCGAAAAGCATGGAGTGCCGGTGAGTGCGAACGCTGAGAAACGCGTCATGCGGCAACCAGGATCGTCTTTCGCGCTTCTTTCTGGCGCGAGAGAGGTGGCGCCTACCCAGAACCCAAACTACGCATGCGCATCCAAACCCCTACGCATGCGCAGTAGGGGTGTGGACGCCGTACGGCGGATGGATGGATGGAGGGAGGGAGTGACACAGCCCCGACCATAAGATGCTTCGCATCTAAAATCTCAGTGACCCAAGTTGGTCCGACGGTTGTTCCCTCAGCACAGCAGCCCTATCCGTTGCCCATTCAAGCACAGAGTACCCAGTGACCAAGGTACGCGGGAAAACGGTTAGACACAAACATATTGACCCTTTTCGCGGCGATCCCGTGGGCGCTGCCATGTTTGATCACGTGGTCACGCATCCATTGCTTGCCTCAACTGCATCCTTTGCCTCCGTCTGTACAACGGATGTGTATGACGCCGGTGCGGCCTAGCAAACCTTTTTTTCACGAGATATCGTAGATGGTGACAGGGAGGACGACGCGAAGCTTTGACCATAGCTTCAGAGAAAATGCTAAAGCGCTTTCGGAGCTTACTAAGCTATGTCGAAACGGCGCGAGCAGCGTATATGGTGCTTGTTCTAAAAGCGGGGCTGAATATGTATTCCGAGATATCCAGAATTTCCACTCATGAATTGAATCACGATTAGTGTGTTTTGCTCTTCGTTCTTTTTTTGGCGATAATTTCAAGCAGCGGCTTGTGACGTTTCAGACTCAGTAAAGTTCGTCACTGCGGTCACTATTTGATTATTTTCTGCTTAATTGGCCCTGGGTGTGCACAGTTTAGTCAGTGCCACACGAGCATACATCGCGCGCCGGAACCCGGTAGGAAATAGCAGGTAGTTATGTTTTCTGCGCGCGCGACGTGTGAACAAGCAGGCAAAAGGGAAGTACGTCCCTCTTGCTACGGCACGGGGTAAAACAAGGAGTCGCAGACATTCGGTGTTGTAGCCTTGAATAATTCTTACAATAACGTGTCGCGGTGAGTAAAGTTTCAGCAATGCAAATTACGCTGGCGGACTGTACGTCTGACCTACGTGTACGTCAGTTGGGGGAATCTCAGGCAGGGCACCACCTGCTTCACCTAAGGGTGCGGCCGGCGGCCGCGTTGTCGCCCGCCTTTTAACGCGACAGCGTTAAGGGCACCGTGTCGCAGAGAATCCGGAGTCGGCGTCCGCGACCAAGGAAATCATTCCGAACCACCTCGACCATGCAAGCCCTCCACGTGGCGCAGAGGCGCTGGTGAACCAATTGAATTTCTAAAAGTAAATTGCGTCAGAAAAATCGTAAAGTACGACTTAACCACACCCTACAGGTATGATAGCGTCGGATTGTAATTTGAATATACGAGTAAACATAACTCTGTTAAACGGAAACTCAAACACAAAGCCCTTTTCCAGCATTTCTACCATTCATACAGCTCCGCGCCCCGGTCGGAGTTCCTTGCAAAATAATTAGGGGCAGCTTCACACTAGTGGTGCGAAGACTGAGCGAACAGCGATGCTTGCGACCCCACCTAGCTTTACATCGGTTCGGCCAAGTTTTTGCGAGGTTATGCTTTGAGACTCGGCCAAGTTTTGCGCAAGATCACCCCGGAATCATCGACAGCCGAAGGAGCAACTAAGACTAGGTCATTAAAGTATGCGCAATCTTTATTCAGCGTTAGTGTCGCAGACCCGGGTCGTTTTGGCGACGCTTGTGGACGCTCAAACGCTTTTGCTCGGTTTCGCGGGCTCGTAACTCCGGATGTTCTGCGAATCGTCGACGTTCCGCCGCCGCTTCGGCGGCGCGATACTCGGAATTGGACCGAAGTCGTCTCACTCGCTCTCGAATAGCGGCGCGGCGGCTTTCGCGCCGTGCTTCCTCTTCAGGAGTGACGCTCTTATTCGGCCGCCCCATCTTCGCGGCGATATGGTCGGCGCGGAGACAGCGGGGCTTTTGTGTCGCCGCGGCGGCGACGCGCAGTTCTATATAATCCCGTGGGTCGGCGCAGTGACGTCACGGCTTAGCTCCACCTCTGCGCAGCCGCGGCAACCACTCCGCACGGCGCCGAGACGTCATGTCTCGGCAAAGCTAAGGCGAAGCGATGCGGCGCGCGATGACGTCACGGCTCACGCAGCTGTAGCGAGGCTCAGCGCTGTCGGCGCAGCTGGGATGAAGCATTGCTAGGCGACGCATGGTGACGTCATCGCCAGGCGAAGGTTTTGCGGTGTACACACGACGGACCATCTTCGATCGTGAACAGCTACGCTGTTAAAACACCATCCAGGGCGCTCGCCTCATAGGCAGCGGCGCGACGAGGCCAAGGTGCACAAAAAAGCCTGACAAACCGTCGGGGACCTTTAAATGCTATCGTGTTCCACTCTTAAAGGCGGAGCTTAAGCGTCCTCAAAATTTTTGTACTGGCGACAGAAGCCACGGCTTCTGATTTCACAAACTGTTAGGCCAATGCTTCCCCACTCTTTTGTGCACTTTCGCTTTCTAACACCGACAGTTCACTCCAGTTCGTCAAATGTAGCTCATTATTCCAGCAGCCCATTGGCAAAGGATCGAGTTCACAGTTTCCGATATGTAGCGCCTTTCGCGATTGGCCACATCCGCAGTGATCGCATCGCGGCCTGTAATGGCTATCGTGTAGCTTCCAAAAAAAGACCAGAAGACGAAACGCTCCGACAGGACAGTTTTATGAATGCTGCTCCATATCGACTTAGCCTCGCAGCGCGTGTCCAAGGTTGATTGATTGATTGACTGATTTATTGGTTTACTTGTCTGATTCATTAATTCGCGGGGTCAAAGTCACAAGCAACACTGGGCCTGCATCGTTGAAGGAACAGCCCAAAAGACTAAGCCCGCGAGAGGTAAGCACACTGTTCCCTTCAAAGATGGTGCCTTACCAACATGCTCAGATTCAGGCCTCACTGAGTACATGGCTGTGAGCGAAGCCATAGCGTTGGGCGCCGGATAAATTTTCACCACCTGTTGTTCATTAACTACGGTAATATAAATACACGAGCCATTATTCGAAATGCGACAGTGGCTCTGAGAATCGGAGCCGCAAACTCGTGCTTCGTAGCAGAACGCCGCAGCCACTGCGCCAGAGTGCTTATCCACTTGGAAGACATCCTGAGAAAGACACCAGTCTCGACATATGCACTTGCGGTAAGAGTGCGCTGCTGTGCCACTTAAATTTAAACAAAAATCCTCTTTATGCACTCTTTGGCAAAAATAACTGGAACAGCAACGTATTTTGTCGCAGACGTAGGGAATTACTATCAAGAAAGTGGCGTCATCCTCGCAATTCATTTGTGAGGATGACGCGAATTTGTGTGGATAGGCTTCGCGAACTCACCGGCTAGAATTCGTAAATTGCAATACGTGCTGAAAAGTAATTAAGCATAATTATTGAACATTCGCAGGTAATCAATTATGCGTTTTGTTTCCTCGTGCAAGTAACGTCCGCCTCTTCAAGAGTGATCAAGCAGAAAGAGTACAATTGTGCTATCTGTCAGAGGACATTAAAGTTCAATTCACTTCCGCCTGCTCCGTTCACACCCGGTATAGGTACTCTATAATGTGGTCCAAGATGGGCGCACGACACTCGTTGGTCCAACCGTCGCGAGCTAGGTATGCTTATCTCATACCCACCTGGTCGATCAGCGCCGGCTCTGGGAGGGCCAGTGGGTCCAGCGCGGTGCCTGCGCCGTCGCCACAAGCGGCCACATCGTCGGCAGCACGACGCGCCGCAGCCTGCATCTGGCGCACTTCGTGAAGCTCGTGCAACTCGAGGCGCTGGAAGCCCGGCCGCCTCGTCGCCGGGAGTGTGGTGCGCCTGCGGCCGGCGAACGCCTCCACGTCAGAGTCTGAGGAGCTCGAACTGCTGCCGCTGCCTTGGGAACTGCTGGTCCCGGCGTCTCCCACATCGGCGTTCTTCAACTCGACATGGCTTCTGGTGTGCCTGGACATCGTACTGCGTGTGAACGCGCGCTTTAGCAAGACCAGACTACTCCGGAAGCAGTCGACCACTTTAGCAGAGTAGAACTTGGGTTTGGACACCGGCGGTGGCGTTGTTGCACTGATGATGATGATGATGATGATGATGATGATGATATCCTCAGCACATGGCTCGTACCCACTCCGGGGGATTGGCCAAGAATTGGGCACGGCACCTGAACTTTTAGATACGGTTTTTGAAACTACTGTTACACTGCAATTTAGTAATCAGAACAGACAGATTAATTTTCCTAAACTGCACTATTTATAATATAAATGTCATGCTATATGTCTAACTGTAAAAGTATGGATTTAAAATTTTATTCGTTTTGTTGATTGAATGAAACCACAAACGGCATCAAACACGTCCCTGTGGCTAAAGCCGAATACCGAGGTACCGAAAGAGAGTACTATTTCTAATGTTAAATTTACCCCTAATTTAGCAAGCGGAATTTCCAGAAGTCTTTTTCTGCAGCACTGCATGACATGTTCTTCTTCTGCTTCTTCCTTCAACTTATGCCACGTGCCCACGAGGTGGGGATTGGCCATGGTTCGCAATGGAAAAATGATGATGAGGCCTCAATTAATGACACAAATCCACTGTGGGGGATAGGCCACGAACCGGGTGGTATATTATTGAAAATTAAAACAAATTAGTGGATAAATAAATGAGTAATAAAAATAAAAACAAAAGAATAATTGAAGATGAGAGATAAACCGCCAATAAAATAAATAAATTGATCTACACTAAGGTGGTCAGCCTTGCCTAGAAAGGAATAGTAATATGAAGTTAATAAGAAAATAAATACAGTAAAGCATAGACGCAAAAATGTGTAAGTTAAATTTGGAAACATAATATTGTTCTAAATGCAGCACGCTATTATACTTCCTCCTTGACTTCGCCCTGCGGCCGGATTGGCACGTTCTAATCGCTCATAATTTCATTATTGGTGAATTATTATTGCACCTCCTACTAGCTGATTTCCTCACTGTCATCCATAATGCCTCTGCACAATATAGTGTGGGAAGAGCGCCAATATTTTTGGAATATTTTATAAAAAGGCCAGAGTGCATATTCAAAAAGTACATGCATATCAAATGATAGAGAAGTGGAAGAAAGCGAATGATGATGATAATGATAAAGAGCAAGCAATACAAAAAGCTTACCTAAATGAAATATCAGAATCGCTTGCCAAGTCTTCCATAGATGATCCACTAGTTTCCATTTTCCCGGTTACAGCGTACTAAAGGTACGGAAAATGCGGCCTTAATATAGCTTCTATAATACAAGCAATATTCTCCAATTATGACTCCTGTCTTTTTCAGTTTCCCTGCAATTCACAGTGGTATCCAGCACGACTATATGAGGCTGCATTAAAGGATTATGATACCGCACGGCAGAGGCGTAGCCAGAGGTGGAGGGGTAGGGGGTCTGATGGGGCATCAGCCCCCCCCCCCCCCCGAATTTTTTTCGTGCTCGCATGCACCGCCAACCAAAACCACCACTGGCACCGGGAATCATTCTGGATTTTATCTAGAATGTCTTTTTTCATGCTCGAAAAGACATTTGCACCTGGAGCCACATACCGTAAGGAGACCCATCCAAGCACAAACTTTCAAGGGCTTTTCGATAGCGAGCGGGCGCGTTGCAGCACATCGCAGCAGAATCTACGGAGCGCATGGATTTCAATTCCGAAACTTTATGGGTATGTAATTGATCACAATAAGGAGTGCAAAACATGCGTTACGGCAAGCACAGTAAACACCGAGACTGCGGAGGAGATAGCTATTGCGCTAGCACTATCACAGACCGAAGCGGACGTAATAGTCAGTGACTCTCAGGCGGCAGTACGAAATTTCGCCAATGGCCGAATCTCTCCTGAAGCACTACGAATCCTAATGACAGGTACCAAAAGTCAAGAAAATGATGTTTATTTAGTATGGACACCAGCCCACACCTCCACCTCGGCAGGAGACAGCAATAATAAGACGGCGCATGACGTGGCTCGAGGGCTTACGGACCGAGTCACGGCCGATAATAGGGCCGGCACCTTAGCGTCTCCTGAGAACGAGGATGGAGAGGAGTGGGAATGGAAGAATCTTATGACCAGATTTAATGACATCACACAACACTACAAATTCCTAAGGTGCATTTTCTCACCACCTCACCAAAAGCTCAGCAAAAAGCAGTCTGTCGAATGGCGGCAATTACAGACCAGAACTTATCCGAACCCGGCGATCTCACATCTCATTTACCCAGACATGTGCAAGACAGATAAATGCAAAAACTGTGGTCCTAGAGCCAATCTGGAACATATGCTATGGGAATGTCGAGGCATAACAAACAATAATGGGGATGCAGCCTCTCGCGATCGTCTCCGCGTGCGCTGGGAGACTGTGTTGTTGAGCTCTGCCCTTCACGATCAACTTTGGGCTGTCCAGCGGGCCGAGGAAGCCGCCAGGGCTCAAGAGCTCCTGGCCGTCACCTAGGCGGGACCATTTGCCCGTTCCACAATCTCGCAGGGCCCTTAAATAAAGTTATTTGGCTGACTGACTGATAAAGCTCTCATAAACTTTTGACGCGGAAGGTGCACTGACATTTCCAAAGGCGTGGTTTAGATTTTCAATTTTCGAACTTCATGGGTTTAATGTTCTTAGGCCAACATATGCGCGCACTGAAGCCCTCGTGTCCAAGCCATTCCAGAAATGGAAGCACGCGCTCGCAATCTTCCACGCACACGAAAATACTAAATATATCCGTGACTGTCAGCTGCCAGCTGATAACTTTCTCCAAACATTTTCACGAAGCGTGCCCAATGTGATAAATCAGGTGGACCAGGGCAGGCAAAGTAAAATAAGAGAAATCAGAAGAAAGCTAACGGGCCTATTATTGAGGCAGTTCTATTTGCGGGCGACATAGTCTGGCTCTCCGTCGCCATAAGGACAGTGGTCGTATGGATTTAAGCAAAGCCCCCGCTGAAAATACTCGTATTTTCAGAGCACTTCTTCGCAGGCGAGCTGATGGTGGAGATACATATCTGAAGAACCATTTTCAAAGTTGCCCCAGTAATGCCTCGTATTTAAGCCCAGATGTACAGAACCAAATTATAGACATTTGCGGTTAAATTATCAAAGAAAGCCTAGATACAAAAGTATACACTGCAGGCTGCTTCTCCATACTTGCTGACGAAACGACGGATATTGCTGGAATCGAACATCCTACTGTTTCTGCAAGGTACCTAAACAAGGATGCCAACACCATCGAATGAGTGTTTTTTTTTTTTAGGTTTTAGCACTGGAATACATGCCATCTCTCATTGCGACTGCAAGTTCTATGTAAACGTGTACAAACTGCTGCAGATTCTAGTCACCCTTTCAGTGACCACTGCCAGCGCAGAGAGAATATATTATTGCGATAGCAATTATATGGACAATTAAACCGGATTTCTGCCGTCGGCGTCGCCGTCGCCGTGAGGTTCCGTATGAAGACAACGTTGCTGGAGCCAATGCTGATGATGATAGGTATTTTCTACACGCGACAAGATCCTGGGAAAACTAGCCCTTAACAGCTTCGCTGTAAAAATAATAAAACGAGGAAAGAGTGTAACCTGCAAGAAAAAGCATGGACCAGATAGACAAGAATATGGGAGGAATAGGAGCCGAAATGGCGGGGAGGGCCGCGCATACGTGTGTGCGGATATCCGCTCGAAATGCATGAAGTATCGAGTAACCATGTGCATTACGAAACCAAAATTAAATTCTTATGGCATCCATCCTGTTTAGAAACCGTGCGTGCGCCGATATGGGTAAGAATTGATACCAATCTGTGAGGGGCGGAAGCGTTTGCGAGCCAGCATAACAACATGTGCATGCCGCAACACATGTGCTGAGTGCAATGGCTAGTGCTTAGTTCTTGCTGTTAAGACCTGCGATGACGACCGTGAATACGCTACTGAGAAGCGGAGGCGGGGGCGCCTAACAAGACCTTCGATTACTAGTTGACAACCGCGAAGACGCTACCGAGAAGCAAGCGAGAGCCGAGGGGAGCCCCTAACGACACCGTCCGAGCAAGTTAATTGTGAATACCAGCGTGCCACGTGTCACCGACCCCCCAGTGGCCACTGCACCCTCTCCACGGCAGTGCACGTGCCTGACTCGCGCCCTTTTTACTGTGTTTCTTTACTTCTCTCTTTCCTTTCCCCACTCTAGGCTTTTACTACTGCAAATAAACCAGTCTCGAAACGGATCCCAAAGAGTGAACTTCTTCCTTCGTGGCTCCTGCGCGCACGGCCACCGCCGTCCAGCTAAGTTAACGCGCAGCAAAAGTTAGCAGTCGTTCAAAGGCGACAGTGATTAGATTCAGTCAATCGGCGCGAGTATTCATCACACTTGCCATACGCGAATCATGTCAACGCTCACCAATAGTTACACTGAAGCTACAGTAGTACATAAGTTCTTTAAGGGGCGGTGCTAGGGTAAATGGGCCACCTTTGTTTTATCATTGTATTGCAACAACTACTCCATATGTTTATGGTAATATTTTCGTACTTACTGGAGATTTCTCGACAAACGACATCTGAGATTATGTATGTGCAAAATTGTAGAGTTTCGGATTTCAGAGTACATTTTCACAGAAATTATTTAAGGATCACCACTTAGAATGACGGTTGTATTCCACATATTAGTCTTCAAATGGAACAACAAAGGTTTATTTGTACAGGCATCGTCTGAGAAAAAAAATTTCGTCTTCCCATTTGGGTTTGCATATGAAATAATTTCAAGATCTTCATTTCATTGCACCAATAGTACATAAAGAACCTTTTGCATTACAGCGAAGCTTTATATGGCTGCGTGAAACGAAAAAGCATCTGTTAAAACCGCCTGTCCTCAGAAAACTATCATTATGAGCATTGGCTCGAGCGTCGTCCTCTTCTTCCGTAGCTGGCTGCGTTGCCGATCATCATTCCATCGTTGAATTTGCCTTCTCTTCTGTTGTGGTAATGGGGAGGACCGCGTTTACGGACGTATGAGACATTGCTCATGCCCCCGTAAAATAATGAAGATATGAAATTTGAAGGCACCAGTTGGGATCAACTAGCGCAAGACAGTCCTAATCGGAGATCGGAGGGAGAGGCCTTCGTCCTGCAGTGGACATAAACATAGGTTGATGATGATGATGATGATGACCCATTGCTTAAGGGGGAATGAGCCATTCATTGTCTTACGTAACGAAGAGATTTAATTTTAAAGCAATTTAATATCGATGAATCGCAAGCGGCAATGGCGGACGAATCCTGCTAACCACGCCACCGAGCTAATTCGAGACATGGAACGCAAGCGACAACGGCGGACAGCGGGCATACCTTAAGTGACGTCGTTCTCTCCGTTGCAGACGAACGTGTGTGTAACCTTACGAAACACAAAGACGTAACCAATAATTGAGAAATACTTTAATGAAACGTCGAGATTAACCCAGTGATAAACACCGGGGCCGCACGTTTCAGCTTCGCTGGTGAACCATTTGTAGAGAGTGCTTGAGGCAATTTTTTTTACGTTGCGGCTGTGAAGAATAGTATGCAATATATAAACTATAATATTATGCTGTAATCTGGCCAGTTGCTGTCTAGGAAAGGTATATCGAAGATTTAAAGTAATGACACAATAGCAATAACAACAGCGCCCGCCCGTAGGTTAACACCGTCAGCTTTCACCACTTCGGCCTTAGAAACTCTGAGCTTGCCTCCAATGTCAAGACGGTTTAATGCGACGTGAGAAGCAACAATTACGGATTACTCGCTGAAAATCGGGCAAGATCGCAACATTAAAGTCTGAACAGAGAAAGTTATATTGTTGAAACTAAAGAAACAGGCCGTATAATAGGAAATTAAAAGCAGTGGTGCGAATAGGATCCTTCCGGTGGCACGAACGGCACCGAAGGTAATGTAAGAAGCCCCGTGTTCAGCTGCTGCTTCTAAAAGACAATTCATGCTGCAGTATGTAGTTCTTTCCGCTGGCAATATAAATGTGACATGGCGGCTTTTTCAATGTTACGACGTGATAAAGTGACCACACATGGTGAGTCGTTGCTTCGCGAATGTTTAATTAATAAGGGACATATTTATGGCCATGACATCAGGAGAAACATGCGAGATTGAAGCTGAAAACAAAAGAAAAAGAAAACACAATCATGCCGAATCTAGAGCTCATCAAACGACACCTTGCATCGGAAGGCTGCCGCAAACTCTGGCAGCTGCTAGACGGGTTCGTTGCAAGGGCGTTTCAGCGTCCCCTTACAGCGGGTACGCGTGGTTGCTGCTAGAGCACAGCGCATAGCACGGTGCCACGACGAAAATTATGTCTCTAGCAAGGCTCTACGACATGGCGTATGCACCACCCGAGTTTTGCACGACGGCAAGCGTGTATGTAGAGAAGGCAGGCAGGAGAGCCTCGGTATCCAAGTGATATGGGGGACACTCCGACGGTAGACTATCGTTCGAATATTGAAGGTAACCCTTGCAGCCTTGGTTGCTCCGATTTTGGCTTTCGTTGTATACCAGCTGGGGATACAGGCCCCTGAGTACTTCGTCAGCAACGAGGCGGCCAGCGCTACCGTAGTTGGCAGCTGGCGGTAGGTCCGATTCGTAGAAAGGAAAGACGAAGTAGTCCTCAGCAACTGTGAGTGCACCATGAAAGCTCGATCGATGCACTGAGCAAGGAGCACGGCTTGAGGACGTTTGTCATGTCTTGCTTCTGTAGCCGCAAGCACTTGACCATCACATTCAGCCAATCGGCGAAGAAGCGACCATTGCACGAAAGTTCTGGCAGCACCCTGGCCGGTAATCTGTCACTCTTCAACAAGATACCGGTACTACGGTCACGGAGCTGAAGAAATTCGGATTCCTGATGCTTGGGAAACGAACTGAGCCATCCGATACCCACGGTACTTTCGATCTGGACGAAGCAGCATCGTGTGTGAGACGACGGAGGGCAGGCCTGCGAGCTTGAGCGTGACGTCGGCGATTCCCCTGTGGGTCATCCAGCCCAGCTCGTGAGCAATAAGGACAACATCGCACATGAACCTTTTCAGGTCTTGCTGAGCATGCTCTGATGAATGTACCATGCAAGACTTGGCTAGCTCGGCTGCCTTCTCCTCTACGCTCCTCGAAGACGAAGCGACTTGAGCATGGTTTCCGCTTTCTTGGGAAGCCCGCTTGATTCCGTTGAGCTCGCGCTTATACATCGCATCTTCAGTCCGCGTCCACAGCAGAGAGGAGACGGTGCTGATGCTTCCAGCTGTCGCAGACGAACTCATAGAAGTTATCGCACGGGTCTTGTTCAGGCGTGTTAATGGAATTAACGTGCCTTTGCCGTTCCTCAAAGGAACGGCAAAGGTGTGGTTTGATAACCATGAGGCAGAGATTGGAATTTGGGACACCTTCAAAACAAAACTTAGTGCCTTTTTTGGGAAGCCCATGGGTCGAAAGGCGGCCGCTACGCAAGAGCTATCCATCCGCGCTCAGACGTCCACGGAACCATACATATCATACATGCAGGACATCTTGGCTCTTTGCCGCAAAGTGGACACGAACATGACGGAGTCGGACAAGGTTGGTCACGTGCTAAAGGGAATCGCAGACGATGCGTTCAACCTATTACTGTGCCGAAATTGTGCGACCGTCGACGCAATTATTGAAGAATGCCGGTGTTTTGAGCAGGCCAAAAGTCGGCGTATTGCGAGGTCATTCGCTCGGCTACCGAACACCGCCCCGACGTCATCGTGCGAAGATGGACAGGCCTCTCGTCGGCAGTCTTCGCCACCATCGGAAATTACACGAATCGTTCGTCGGGAAATCGAAGCAATTACTCCTGCTCTCCCCAACAACGGCCACGGTGATTTTCACGTGCCGACCGTTTCCCTGGTCCAGTCCATTGTGCGGGAGGAACTTGGCAACTTGGGTTTCGCCGTCGGCACCGCTGCTCAGTCTCGGACAACTGACCTGCGCCCTAGTTCGCCGCCTCACCCGAGATCACCGCCCCAGGAACAACGGTTTTATACGCGCTCTCGTAATGCGACTGAATGGCAGACGGCAGATGACCGGCCGATTTGCTTCCACTGCCGCCGTATCGGTCACGTCGTGCGCCATTGCAACAACCGTTGGGTGTCGCCGTTAACCCGGGATGACACTGCTAGCCGAACCGACAATTACCGCCGTTTTCAGCCCACTCAGCCATACCAGCCTTACAACACTGACAGCTACCGCCGCTTCCAGCCTTTTGATCCATACAACGATGCCACCCCTACGCCGCACAGCCGTTCCCCGTCGCCCCGAGGTCACCAGTCCCGTTCGCCGCCAGCCGTCGTCTCCTTCGCCTCTACGACGACGTCCGACATCGCCGCTCAACCTTCAACAGGGAAACTAAAGGATGCAGCTCTTAGAGGTGACGCTGCATCTTCGACTTCCACCTCAAATCCTCTCGTATTGCCGACGCGACGAAACTTGATCGACGTTGACGTTGACAGCTTAACTGTTCCCCCACTCGTCGATACTGGGGCACAAATATCCGTGATGAGTAATCACCTTCGTCGCCGCCTCAAGAAAGTACTTACCCCCGCCGCTACTGGTATTATTCGCGTCGCTGATGGAAGAAGTCCAGCAGTCATCGGAATGTGTACAGCTCGCATCACCATCGCCGGTCACCATATATCTGTTTTGTTTACTGTTCTCGAGCAGTGCCCCAACGACGTCATTCTCGGACTCGATTTCTTGTCGGCCCATGCAGCTCTCATTGACTGTGTAACCGGCGTCCTTCAACTTGATCTGCCTCAGCTGGCAGATGTTCCGGATTTACCGTCACACCGCTTATGCTCTGTCGATTATTTTCGTTTGTGACCGCAAGCCGCCACGTGTGTTGCCTTGACGACGGCATCACCAGTTCCAGACGGCGACTACATTGTGTCTCCACTAGTTGAAGTACTGTTGACTAGAAATATTGCTGTGCCGCACACCCTCGTGACTGTGGTCGACAACCACGTCTAGCTCCCGCTTCTCAACTTCAGCAACTTGACCCAAGCTTTCCCGCAAGGCATCTCAGTGGCCAACGTGTATGCGCTTGATGAATGCGACGTCGCGGCACTAGACGCCGACACTCGTCCTTTCTCGCAAGCGGTCCGGCAGGTCCACTCCCCGACGAAATTACCACGATGATTGCTCCTGATCTTCCGACTTGTCAAGCCGCGGAACTCCACCACCTCCTAGCGACCTATAGGGATATCTTCGACTTCGATGACCGCCCTCTCGGTCAAACGTCTCTAGTAAGTCATCGAATACATACCGGAAATGCTGTTCCTATCAGGCGGCGACCCTATCGTGTGTCCCATTCCGAACGCCAGGTCATACAACGAGAAGTCGACAAAATGCTCTCCGAAAGACGTGATCGAGGCTTCCTCAAGTTCGTGGGCGTCACCTGTTGTCTTGGTCAAAAAGAAGGATGGCAGCTGGAGATATTGCGTCGACTATCGTGCCTTAAACAAAATAACACGCAAAGACGTATATCCGCTGCCACGGATTCATGACGCCCTGGACTGTCTTAACGGTGCGAAGTACTTCTCTTAGGAAAATTATAACTGCGCTAAAACGAGACACGAGAACGAAGTGGACAGGACGATCGCAGACTAACAACTGGTTTATTGGAAAAGTACACCACCCTTTTTGATACAAACTAAGCGCATGCGCAATGACAAACATGACAAGTTCCAAGACTTCTATCTACTAAAAATGAAATCGCGCTCTTTGCTGGAAAGATACACGGATGAGTCGCTGACGCACTTATCAGGCCCGTGTCTAGCTATCCAAGATGCCTCCAAGATCTCTCAAAACTCGAGTGGTGTCTCGGTAGGGGGATTCCTGGAACTGCTGGAGACCTACCTCACTTCTACGATTGTGAGTTTCCAGGAGAACTTTTATGTACAAAAACGAGGCCTATGCATAGGGTCTTGTGTGGCGCCTGTGCTCGCCGAGATATATTTAGCTGATGTAGATTGTTCGTTGTCTCGGGTGCTTACCGACGATTACATTGTCCGTGTCTGTAGATACGTAGATGACTTTTTAATACTTGTAAAAACTGACTCTAACGATGACCTAGAAGTGATAGCGAGGCGTATTCTTCAGTACTTTAATGCCACAGCAACAAAGTTGAATTTTACTTTTGAAATGCCTGACAATGCTTCACTGCAGATTTTAGATTTAAAGTTGGATTTCAATGACAGCAAACACCTGTGCTGGTCGTACTCACCACGCACGAACAGCGCCCTATTGCCTTTTGATTCATCTCACTCGAAGCTTGTGAAGAGGGGCATAGCAGTGTCATGCTTAAGGTCATCTCTGACCAAGTCATGTCACCACAAAGTCAAAGGTAGTTTTTGTTCACAAGTGAGTCGTCTCCGAAATGCAGGTTTCCCGCAGACGCTGCTTCAGGCTGTAGCAGAATCACTTTTGAGGGTCGTATGCCATCGTACCACGGCCGCTGACGATAACGCAAGGGTAATTGAAGGAAAAGAATCGGAGAAGAGTGAAAGGCGGAAGGTTGAAGTGATGCCGTACCTGCACAAGGTATCGCATGGCATTAAAAAGGTGGCGGGAAGATACGGGGTCGATTTGGTTTTTTCAGCGCCTTGCAAGTTATCACGTTTGTGCGCCATGTCCAACGCGAGCAAAGTAAACAATGGAAGATGTGATGTTAAGCACAGACGTGCGTATGTACCCTGTACAACGGGAGTGGTCTACGAGTTCCCCCTGACCTGTGGAATGGTTTATGTGGGGCCGACTGGAAGGTGTATTAACATGCGTTTGATGGAGCATGCTAATTCATTAGGAGACGGGAGTGGGAGGCATCTACCAGTTCATTGTGGCGCATGCGTGCAGGGATGCAAGCCCATCTTCAGCAGTACCAAGGTGTTAGGGCGAGCCAAGAGCCAAAGAGCAAGAGAGATCTTGGAGGCATCTTGGATAGCTAGACACGGGCCTGATAAGTGCGTCAGCGACTCATCGGTGTATCTTTCCAGCAAAGAGCGCGATTTCATTTTTAGTAGATAGAAGTCTTGGAACTTGTCATGTTTGTCATTGCGCATGCGCTTAGTTTGTATCAAAAAGGGTGGTGTACTTTTCCAATAAACCGGTTGTTAGTCTGCGATCGTCCTGTCCACTTCGTTCTCGTGTCTCGTTTTAGCGAAGTTATAATTTTCCTAAATGTCTTACCAACTAGCCCCCCATCAAATGCTTCTGAAGTACTTCTCATCCATCGACCTGCGCTCGGGTTACTGGCAGATTTCTGTTGATGACTTGAATCGAGAAAAAACTGCCTTTATCACACCGGATGGCCTCTATCAGTTCAAAGTTATGCCCTTTGGACTGTGCAACGCCCCCGCAACGTTTGAACGCATGATGGACTCTCTCCTTTGTGGCTACAAATGGTCTATCTGCCTCTGCTACCTAGACGACGTCATTGTGTTTTCCCCAACGTTTGAAAGTCACCTTACCCGTTTGGCGACCATTCTAGCTGTCTTTCGTCGAGCAGGACTCCAGCTAAACTCCAAAAAGTGTAGTTTCGGCAGACAACAAATCACTGTGCTTGGTCATCTTGTAAGTGCTACAGGTATCCGACCCGACCCTGCCAAGATTAGCGCTGTCAAGAACTTCCCTGTGCCCTCGTCTACGAAAGCTGTTCGGAGTTTCGTTGGATTATGCTCGTACTTCCGCCGTTTTATAGCGCGATTTCGCCATCATAGCCCGACCCCTCACTGACCTTCTCAAGAAGGACGTGCCGTTCACGTGGGGCCCCGATCAAGCGACTGCATTCTCGGCGCTGACCAACTTGCTCACTTCACCGCCTATATTGGCTCACTTTGACCCATCCGCGCCTACTGAGGTTCGCACAGATGCTAGTGGGCATGGAATCGGCGCCGTCCTTGCTCAGCACCAGCATGGCCACACACGTGTTATTGCATACGCCAGCCGCCTGCTCTCCCCATCTGAACGGAACTATTCGATCACAGAGCGCGAGTGCCTTGCATTGGTTTGGGCAGTCACAAAATTTCGCCCATATTTGTACGGCCGCGCATTCTCGGTTCTTACCGACCACCACGCTCTTTGTTGGCTGTCCTCGCTCAAGGATCCAACTGGTCGCCTTTGTCGCTGGGCTCTGAGGCTACAGAAATATACCTTTGAAATACTTTATAAATCGGGCAGGCTACATCACGATGCCGATTGTCTTTCGCGCCATCCGGTGGACCCTGCTAGCGTCGCTGACCACGAGCATGATTCCTGTGTACTGGCCATCTCTGATTTGCGCGACATCAGCACCGAACAGCGTCGGGATGCAGCCCTAAAGCTCACCATTCAGCGACTCTCTTCTGCCCGTTCCGACCCTGCTCTACGCCAGTATGTCTTGCGCGATGACGTCCTTTACCGTAGCAACATGAAACCTGACGGGCCAGAATTCCTGCTAGTTATTGCCCGACACCTGCGCACCACCATTCTTCAACATCTGCATGATGCTCCAACTGCCGGCCACCTGGGCGTTTCACGCACCTACGACCGCGTGCGACAGCGGTTCTTTTGGCCTGGCTTATATCGTTCGGTGCGCCGATACGTTGCTGCCTGCGAGCGCTGTCAACGCCGCAAACGTCCTGCTCTTCCTCAAGCTGGCTTGCTTCAACCTGTCGACATTCCACCGGAGCCCTTCTTCCGCATCGGCCTTGACTTGCTCGGACCTTTCCCTACGTCCGTATCCGGCAACAAATGGATTACCGTCGCAACTGACTACGCCACCAGATATGCCATCACGCGCGCCATGCCCAGTAGCTGCGCTACCGACGTTGCCGACTTTCTGCTCAACGACGTCATTCTTCGACACGGGGCTCCGCGTCAGCTTCTTACGGATCGTGGCTGCTGTTTCCTTGCGAAGGTAATTGACGAAATTCTGCGTAGCTGCTCTACCGAACATCGCCTTACGACAGCCTATCACCCACAGACCAACGGTCTTACCGAGCGGCTGAACCGAACACTCACGGATATGCTGTCCATGTACGTCTTACTGATCACCGCGATTGGGACGCCGCCCTACCCTACGTTACTATTGCCTACAACTCGTCCCGACATGACACTGCCGGCTGTTCGCCGTTCTTTGTCCTGTACGGCCGCAACCCTGCATTGCCCTTGGAGACCCTCCTTCCTGCTGATCCATCCGTACCAACCGCATATGCTCAGGACGTCCTCTCTCGAGCCCCAATGGCTCGCCAGGTTGCTCACACTAGGCTATGTGCGTCACAGGCCTCCCAAAAAGAGCGCTATGATAGCCGGCACCGCGAAGTGGAGTACCCTCCTGAATCTCTGGTCCTACTCTGGACGCCGTCTCGACGCCAAGGCCTGTGCGAGAAGCTCCTCCCTCGCTATACAGGACCCTACAAAGTTCTCCGCAAGCTCAACGACGTTGACTACTTCATCACTCCGCTCCAACATCGCCCGTCTTCTTCTTTTACGTCTGCTGCTGATGTTGTCCAAGTGTCGCGGCTAAAACCCTACTACACCAGCAGTACTGACTACCTTTAGAAGGCGCCGTGACGGCGCTCAGTCCGCCGGGGGTGATGTTACGAGGCATTGTGTATGAGCCTGCCATTAAAGGACCGCTGTGCTAGGCGAAGAGGAAGAAGACGGGACAAGCCTCGTGAGATGCTGTCAGCCATTCTCTGGTAGCAGCAGCCTGTATATATTGTCTCTCCGGTGTACTTGTGAATCCCCGTGACAATATTGTACGGGAGTAGCTCATTCCGCTCGATATGTCTCGATATCCTGTTATGCACTGCATGTTCCGCTACTTTGCTAATGCAAGAAGTAAGGGAGATAGGACGGAGGTTCTCCAAGCTGGGTGATTTACCTGGCTTGAGGATTAGGACCACTGTGGCCTTTTTTAAACTGTCCAGTACGACACCCTCCTCCCATACCCTGTTTATCTTCTTCACTAAGGAATGAATGGATTTGTCGTCCAAATTACCTGTCGTCGTCACAAACTTTGTCGTCCAAAATTTGTGACTCCATCTGGGCCTGGCGTTTAGATTATGTAGCACTTCGCTGATCTCAGCTACCGAGAAGGGAGCGTCCAGCTCTGGGGCAGGCGCACCCTCATATCGAGGGTGGGAAGAGCTTGAGCTTTGGTCAAGTGGAAGGTATTTGTTGGTTAGTTTCCTAAATATGGAGGCTTCTGAGATGCCCTCCATTAGCTCCTTATTAATAAGTCGGTCTATGGCTAGTCTCTGATTCCCTTTGGATTGTCCTTCGTCTAGCAGATGTTTAAAGAGGCTCCATTTACCTCCTTTGCGCATTTTTCCGTCCGCTGCCGAGCAGGCGTCCCTCCACTGCTGTTTAACTCGGAGCAATGCTCCTCAATGTGCCTATTGAGCTCGGCGAGCTTTTTCCGCAGCCTCCGATTGAGTCTGTTTTTTTTTCCATCTCACGAGGCGAGGAGAGAGCGTTTGGCTTCCAGGAGGTGCGCTAACCTTGCATCCATCCCTGGGGTATTAAATTCTGTGACTATTTCCTTGGTGGTATTCTCGACATCCTTCTCGATCTGTACAAAAAGTTCACTGAAGGTGTCGTATATTGGCTCATCTTCACCTCATATTTTCCTAAAGAGGTCCCAGTCTGTGTATTTGTAGGTTTTGGGGGGAGGTGCTATTATTTCCATCCTGCGTTCTTTTATGTAGTGGTCGCTCCCGAAGTTCTCCTGTAAATTGGACCAATGTCAAGACGGTTTAATGCGACGTGAGCAGCAACAATTACGGATTACTGGCTGAAAATCGGGCAAGATCGCAACATTAAAGTGTGAACAGAGAACGTTAAATTGTTGAAATTAAAAAAACAAGCCGTATAATAGGAAATTAAATGCAGCGGCGCGAAGAGGATAATTCCGCTGGCACGAACGGCACCGAAAGGTAATGTAAGAAGCCCCGTGTTCAGCTGCTGCTTGTAAAAGACAATTCATGCTGGAGTATGAAGTTATTCCAGCTGGCAATATAAATGTGACATGGCGGCTGGCAATGTGACGTCATCACATGGCAATGTGACGACGTGATAAAGTGTTTCGCGAATGTTTCATTAATAAGCGACATATTTATGGTCATGACATCAGCAGAAACATGCGGGATTGAAGGTAAAAACAAATGAGAAATGAAACACAACGATGCCGAATCTAGAGCTCATCAAACGGCACCTTGCATCGGAAGGCTGCCGCAAACCCTGGCAGCTGCTAGACGGGTTCGTTGCAACGGCGTTTCGCGTCCCCTTACAGGGGGTACGCGTAGTTGCTGCTAGAGCACAGCGCATAGCACGGTGCCACGACGAAAATTATGTCTCTAGCAAGGCTCTACCACATGGCGTATGCACCACCCGAGTTTTGCACGACGGCAAGCGTGTATGTAGAGAAGGCAGGCAGGAGAGCCTCGGTATCCAAGTGATACGGGGGACACTCCGACGGTAGAGCATCGTTCGAATATTGAAGGTAACCCTTGCAGCCTTGGTTGCTCCGATTTTGGCTTTCGTTGTATACCAGCTGGTGATACAGGCCCCTGAGTACTTCGTCAGCAACGAGGCGGCCAGCGCTACCGTAGTTGGCAGCTGGCGGTAGGTCCGAGTCGTAGAAAGGAAAGACGAAGTAGTCCTCAACAACCGTGAGTGCACCATGAAAGTTCCATAGATGTCTGAGCAAGGAGCAGGGCTTGAGGTCGTTTGTTACGTCTTGCTCCTGTAGCCGCAAGCACTTTACCATCACATTCAGGCAATCGGCGAAGAAGCGACCATTGCACGAAGGTTCTGGCAGTACCCTGGCCGGGAAGCTGCCACTCTTCCACAAGATACCGGTACTGTGGGCACGGAGCTGAAGAAATGTCTTACTGCGACGCACCACGGCATCAGTTGGAACGTCTGTCATGTCTCGGACGAAACACTCGGATTCCTGATGCTTGGAAAACGAACTGAGCCATCCGATACCCACGGTACTTTCGATCTGGACGAGGCAGCATCGTGTGTGAGACGACGGAGGCAGGCCTGCGAGCTCGAGCGTGGACGTCCGCGATTCCCCTGTGGGTCATCCAGCCCAGCTCGTGAACGACAAGGAGTCCCAGGCTCAGGGTCAGCGCCTCTTGCTTCTCGGCTTTGAATCCCAAAATGTAGACGACAGTCCGCAATAGACCCAGGTTTTCAACTTGCACGATGTCGCTAGGCGAGAAGCGTCGTGCCCACATGAGGTACTCGTCGAAGAGGAGGAAAAGGCGACCGGTCGAAATGCGGAACGTGGCCCTCTTGGTAAGGTTACGGGTGGCCATCCGCACTATTATCGGTTTAGGCTCTGTCATGGGAGGTCCCAGCGTTTCTTGTGTTAGTCTGTTCATTGCCTCGATGGTGGAGACAATTTTGACAAAGCGCGACTCTGAAACGTCGAATACGCGCTGCATCTTTCGAACATACTTCTGGTAGCGAAGCCATAATGCCGTACCTGTGGGATGGCCGGTTATTACACGCATACAAGCGATCCACGAGCGAAAAGCGGCGCTGGGCATGATTTTCAGTCGGCTCGGTGATCCCGACGCGAAAAGGCAGTCTGATGCTAACTTGAAACCACAGGTGGACGTTCCCGTTCGCAGACAGGTCGAGCACAATCGCTAGTGGGTCCCAGCGGCATTTTTCGGGCCATGGCAGGTGGCGATCGCACATGAAGCTTTTCAGGTCTTGCACAGTGTTCTCTGATGAATGTGCCATGCAAGACTTGGCTAGCGCGGCTGCCTTCTCCTCTACGCTCGTCGAAGACGAAGCGACTTGAGCGTGGTTTCCGCTGTCTTGGGAAGCCCGCTTGATTCCGTTGAGCGTGCGTTTGTACATCGCATCTTCAGCCGCGTCCACATCACAGAGGAGACGGTGCTGATGCTTCCAGCTGTCGCAGACAAACTCATAGAAGTTATCGCACGGGTCTTGTTCAGGGTTGTTAATAGAATTTCTTAAGGCGGCCGTGTAAAGATCCCATGACATTTCGTCACAGCCGAAAAACAGTGGCAGGTTCGCATGATCCCTCCGGTGTTGGCGCGGACAAGGTCGCGGTACTTTATGCGAATCCACAGAGTAGAGCCAAGGTCCACCATAAGTGCGATTCTGCAGAGGGTGGCACTGGTGGAAAGCACATCCTGGAATCTCCGATGCATGTACGAATTCCCTTGTCGAGCAATTACTTCGACACCGTTGCGTCCCTGCGGCTGTAAAAGTGAAGGCAGAGACGTCAATTTAAACACCAGCTTAAGAGATACAGGTCTTTCGCATGTGATTAATATTTGTAAGGGTTTGACAGCAACTTTGTAGTCCCATAGTAGGTGGTAGTAGTAGTGATGTAGTAATACTGCATGCTAGTGTTCTTAAATATTAAGAAACCAAACATTCCTTAGAACGCATCTCACGGTGACTGTCGACGGTAATCATTTTCGCATTAAATCAACTTGGCGACACAACGTGTTGCCACCGTCGAAACGAGTTACGTATCAGGCGTTTACTGCAGCGTAAATCCTCTTTCAAGCTTCCCTAAGAATACTCGGCGCCATCTAGCACCCCGCCACGAAGCCTTCGTGGGGTCAGTGCGTGCCAACGCTGAGAAACGCGTCATGCGGCAAACGGGCTCGTCTTTCGCGCTTCTTTCTGGCGCCACAGAGGTGGCACCTACCCAGTAACCCACACCAGCGGCACATACTTAGTCACCCAAGTTGTCATTCATCTTTAAACTGTAGCGCGCACACGAGAGACGAGGACAAAAAGGTGAAGGTGACAAACAGGCGCTGTCTGTCGCCGCCAACTGCCGTCAGAATGCCGTCAAAGACGCTCATTGAAGAGCCGCAGACACCTACTGACGCACACCTAATGGCCCAAGTTTGCATGAAAGAGGTCCATTGAAGACCAGCACAGAGCGAGTGGCACGTACCCAGTGATCCGAGCAGGCGCCAAAGAGTTTCTTTGAAAGGCGGCACCGACGCAGTCCCGGATGTAAACGTGTCGGAGTGAAAGACATTCTTTGAAGGGCGGCACATATGTACCCATCGCCACAAACTCAGTGACCCAAGTTGGCCCGACAGTTGGTTTTGAACCCTGTTCACTCAGCACAGCAACCCTATGTGCTACCCATTCCACCATACCCCGTGACCAAGGTAGACGGGAAAGTGGTTAGACACAAACATATGTAGATAGATAAATGGCCCCGAAAAATTGAGCGAAATACTCCAAGAATGCTAACGCATTAATAACCTAGCACGCTTCACTGCTCCGATAGACCTCACCCGAGCTAAGTCACTAACCGCCGGTACTGTCACTGCATCACGTTGCGGGCGCCGAAGCATAATGTTGTCGAGCACTACAAGAATGTAAACAACATCGGTCTGCCCACTTTTTTTTTTTTTTGCTCAGGACTCCTTTTAGCGGTATTTTAGCCTTCCGTTGCACGCCGCCGTGATTTTCGACCAGCCACCCCAAGCTAAGCAAGGGGAAGCGGACCATTCCCAGGTTCGGGCACCACCCTCCTCATCCGGTTATGTACTTTCACAGCCGTAGCTCGGCCCCACCGAAACCCTCTGCATTTATGCGCGCTCCTCGCTTCTTGTCAGCCAATTAGATAAGAAAAACCTGCCAAAGTAGCCGCTTTGAAATAAAACATATACTCCTACGAACAAGGAGAGTTTGATTCGGTGGCACAAAGAACGCTGCGGATCACCGCGTGATGCTTATGTCGGCAGTTACGTTAATTTGACGTCATGATATTGGAATAAAAACAGATTGGAATAGTTTTACGTTTTAAGGCCCCTGGTTGGCAATACATATTCGACGGTGGCATTCAGCACGGTACACTCGGGGGTGTGCGTAGCATTGGCAACTGTTTTAACAGCTAAGCTGTTCTAGCCAACCGTAAAAAGTGGCGCCTGCTGTCGCAAAACCTCGCCCAGCTATGACGTCACTGTGCTGCCTAGCAACCACTTAGCAGTGCGGCGTGTGCTTTGCCTCCTCTCCGTGCCGTGCCGTGCACATGTTGCCTTGACATGGTGCGTTAAGGAGAGGTAAGGAGAGCATGCGCGCGGCGCGCGCAATGCTCGGGAGAGGGAAAGAGAAAATGAGAGCCAGATAGAGAGAGAAACAAATTGTAACAGCACCAACGATGCAACGCGCAGAGCTGCTGCCGACACCGCCCACGTTGCCTAGCCGCGCATGCGATGGAGCAGTAGCGAAGACGTCACCTCGCGTTACCTAGTAACCGCCGTATTTGTCGTATTGTGTCGTATAGCAACGTAGTTTGCCGCATACTTCGGGAATTAGTGTCTCGAAAGTGACGTCATCCTCACAATTCATTTCAAGTGGATACGCTTTGGGAATTCACCGGCTAGCATTCGTAAATTGCAATACGTGCTGCAAAGTAATTAAGCTTAATTACTGAACATTTGCAGGTAATCAATTTAGCATTTTGTTTCCTCGTGCAAGTCACGTCCGCCTCTTTAAGAGTAATCCAGCAGAAGGAGTACAATCGTGCTATCTGGCACATTACAGTTTTGTTCAAATCACTTCCGCCTGCTCCGTTCACGCCCGGTATAGGTACTCTATAATGTGGCCCAAGATTGGCGCACGACACTCGTTGGTCCAACCGTCACGAGCTAGGCATGCTTAACTCATACCCACCTGGTCGATCAGCGCCGGCTCTGGAAGGGCTAGTGGGTCCAGCGCGGTGCCTGCGCCGTCGCCACAATCTGTCACATCGTCGGCAGCACGACGCGCCGCAGCCTGCATCTGGCTCACTTCGTGAAGCTCGTGCAACTCGAGGCGCTGGAAGCCCGGCCGCCTCGTCGCCGGGAGTGTGGTGCGCCTGCGGCCAGCGAACGCCTCCACGTCAGAGTCTGAGGAGCTCGAACTGCTGCCGCTGCCTTGGGAAGTGCTGGTCCCGGCGTCTCCCACATCGGCGTTCTTCGACTCGACCTGGTTTCTGGTGTGCTTGGACATCGTTGTGCGTGTGAACGCGCTCTTTAGCAAGCCCAGACTACTCTGGAAGCAGTCGACCACTTTAGCTGAGTATAACTTGGGTTTGTACATCGGCTGATGATGATGATTGATGAGAAAATGCCTCAACACTTGGCACAACCCACTGAGGGGGATAGGCCACGAACCGGGTGGTATTATGATATAAAGTTAAAATAAATTAATTTATAAATACATAAGTATAAGAATGAAAATAAATGACTAATTGAAAATGAAAAATAAAGCAATAATAAAAGAATTAAGTATTGTATACTAAGTTAGTCAGCCTTGCCTGAATATAATAGTAATATGAATTTAATAATAAATTAAATACAGCAAAGCAAATATGTAGATTTTGAATAATAATAATAATAATAATAATAATAATAATAATAATAATATAATTGTGGTCTTGTGACTTTACTTTTGAATTTGCTAAATGTATAATTTATTGAAGGAAAAATAAAGCAATCACGTAAAAATGGGAAACTATTAATCAGGCAATCTCTTTGTGTCACATAGAAAATTATAAATGGCTGGGCAAACATTCCCGTTGCTCCAAGTGAGAGTAAAACTGAACTGCTTAACGGCCGTCATAGATTACGAAGTGGGATTTCTAAACATCTTTGTCGATGATTAGAAAACCGCCGACAGGATAATAAAAAGTGATCGACAGATTCTGGTTCATTGCAAAGGTAGCATAATGGTGATGCCGCGATAGCGTTGCTGCACTGCGAGACATGTTCTTCTACTTCTTCCTTCAACTTATGCCACGTGCCCACGAGGGGGGCAATATGAAGATGATGAAGCCTCAATTACTGGCACAAACCACTGTGGGGGATACGCCACGAACCGGGTGGTATATTATTGAAAATTAAAATACATTAGTTAATAAATAAGTAATAGAAAAGGAAAATAAATTAATAATTGAACATCACAGATAAACCGATAATAAAAGTAATATACAGTAAAGCATGCACGTAAAAATGTGTCAGTTAAATGTGCAAACATAATATTGTTCTAAATGCAGCACACCATTATATTCTTCCTCCTATTATTCTTCCTACCCGGATTTGGACTTTCTAATCGGCCTTTGTTTCATTATTGCTGAATTATTATTGCACTTCCTACTAGCTGATTTTCTCACTGTCATCCATAATGCCTCTGCACAATATAGTGTGACAAGAGCGCCAATATTTTGGATTATTTTCTGAAAAGGCCAAACTGCTTAATCAAAAGTACTTGCATTTCAAATGATAGAGAAATGGAAGAAAGCGAATGACGATGATAATAATAAAGAGCAAAACAAAAAGCTCACTTAAATGAAATGGCAGAATCGCTTGCCAAGTCTTCCTTAGATGACTCACTACTTTCCATATTCCCAGTTACAGTGTACTGAAGGTACGGAAAATTTTGCCTTAATATCGCTTCTGTAAAACAAGCAATATTCGCCAATTCTGATTTCTGTCATTTTTAGTTCCCCGTGCAATTCTCAATGGTATCCAGCACGACTATATGAAGTTGCATTTACAAGATTGTGATACCGGAAGGCGCAGTTCAAATTTATTTGCAGCGGGCTGGTCTGACGCTGTCACCTCTCGGCCATTTGTAATGAACCTGAGACATTACTTTTTGTTCTGTCCTGCATTCGAGCTGCTAAGAAAGATTTGTCAACGCTCTGTTTTGCCTAATTCGACTTTCAAAGCTTTCCCATTTATCATTTCTCTCGGGGCCTCGGCTCTAGGCTGCACCCACAGGGTTGTATGCCGTGCAATTCTATTTCCAGTACGAATAGATTGATGCGATAATTTGATGCCACCCTTTTTTTCTTCCAAATTCGCGTGCAAATTCTGAACTATTTCATATCGTTAGGCAATCCTGCATGATTTCATTCTGTTAGATTGTTCACCACGTTATTGCTTTGGTAAAATTAATTTTATCGTATTCTATATATGAAATGTACGGCCCGCTTCTCGACTAATCCCCAGTGGGGTAATGTGCCATGATTTTGGAATCAACATCATGAAATATGCGGCAAAAGTGGGGGACGAAGAAGTCAGTGGCTTGTCGGTTAGACATCCCCAAGCTGCTCTGAGGCTCTCTCTAATTCCGCAAACGGAGATACGTAGCCCACAATACGATATTAATGTCCTGCCTGGTTACAGCCACAGATGACGGATAAAGTACTACATTTAAAATAACGTTTTTCAGGCATTACTTTCCTGGGCGAAACGCAGGAATACAAATAGCACCTTTCTATTGTTGGCGGACAGCTAGCAACCGAGGCACGATGGAAGCAAGAAATATTATTTCATATCCCCTGAAATACTTATGCTAGGTTAGGTTACGAAGATTAGAGACTCAAAAAAAGTATTCGTGTAGGGGATGTCTACGTGCCTGTGGTATTAAGAAAAACAGTCGAGCGAAGTTGCCGCTATTTCGCACGCGCGATGTAGATGACCACAAAATCTGAAATGTACGCAGTGAAATTACGTGGACATAACGAGAAGAGCCACGTATTTTGATTTCATTTATGTTGTCAAGGGTATGTGTGCGTGGGCCTTTTCTGTGGCTGATGCAATTGTGGTGCAACGGACAGTTGCTAAAATTATCAATCGGCTAATTTATGAAGCACAATTTTCGTAGAGTCAAAATATGAGGTTTCTTGCTATAAATTGAGCAGGCTCAACGATAACGGTGATCATATATAGGGTTGTAATGCGCGAGGGCCAGTGATGGTCAAAGAATGCCAAGAAATGGCATCAAGCATTCGATATTGACTTGAAAAGTTGCCCAGCAAGTTTTTGCTTTCCATTAGCCTGCCCTGAAGCGTTAGCCCCAAAAAGACTGCGTCACTGTGGAAACACAGCGTCAAACAAACGGATCATCATATGTGCAGATCTCTCTAAAGGCAGCCACTAAAGCAAATGCACATGTCGTATAAATTTATTATTCGAAAAAGTGTCGCCTTACAGCTGCACAAACGCATTAGGCAAGAAATATTACCTGATTCTGATTTAGTTCTAATGCTTTCGTGTACAAGCAGACATCACAGCACCCGACCCAGCACAGCGTACGAAAAGTTCCGGCTGACATAATCGAATATTCAGCCGCCGCTTTTAGCGGTAAGCTTTTAATATGCCTTGATGCGGTTACCGTTTTATTGTCAGCGCCATTTGGACGGCATGTCAGGCCTCTAAAGAGAATCGCCGTGTTGAAGACACAACTCGTGGCCGTGATTATTAGAGGATAAAGTTACCCGTGGTTAATATAGGATAAAGCTATCTAATTTACAACACTTTGCACTGATATGTGGCATCGAATTTTCAGGTGTTGTACGATGTATGTAGCGCACCACCTAACCAGATAAAGGCGTTTTTTGTGTGTGTGTGTAAATGCAGCGGCCCCATTTCTATGGAGGCGAATAGCAAAAGGTTCGTGTACCAATATTTCCATGCACCTTAAAGAGCCCCAGGTGGTCTAAATAAGTACAGAGCTCATAATATAGGCATCCCTCTTAAACCCTCGAAAATATCATTCGACAATTTAATAAAACACTGTGAATTGAGTTTTTTTTTCATGAATCAACCCTAACAATAACGCCCGTCTAAGACTTTATTAAGCCACACGTGACCACTACGACGAGCAAGCCACGAACGTGGAACAAAAAAAAGCTATTAGCGTTCATTGCAAACCTATTACACAGCATCTGGAAATAAACGCGGGAACGATGCCGCGAACTTGGGCAGCGCCCTGACGGGCTCATCGCAGCGATGGGTCGCGCCCTTGTAGAGCACGTCCATGTAGTTTTCGCTTGAGCACAGCGTGCAGCAGGACGCCACGAAAAAAAAACAGACTGTATTGCGCATGCCTCGACTCTCTGGTACATATGCTGCTTTTGTGCTGCGGACGCCAAGCCTGTAGGCAGCCAGGCTGACCAGGAAAGCCTTCAAGTCCATTTGATTTGGCGACTGCGTCAGCGGGGGGCTGGAGCGGTCGCTTGCATGCTGAGTGTCCTCCTGACGACTTCTCCTGCTGCTGAGATGGGTAATGGTGTAGACGTGCTCGTGGTACAGTCCCCTGAGCACTTCGTCAGCGACGAGGCGTCCGGCGCCGCCGTAGATAACGGCCGCTGGAAAGTCTGGGTGGAACAGCGGGAACACAAAGTAGTCTTCGGTGACAGTGAGCGCACCGTGAAAGCTTCATCGCTGGCTTAGAATGGTACCTGACTTGAGAACGTTCGTCATGTCCTTGCTCCAGGAGGCGCCAGCGCCCGTTCATCATCTTCGACCAGTCGACCAAAGAAGCGAGCTCCGAGCTCCGTGTGTCGGTCTGACACCACGCTCGCTAGGAAGCTCTCGTTTGTTCCAGAATACAATGGCACCGGGGGCCCAGAGCTGAAGCAAGACATTCTGGTGGCTCGACACGAAATCAGCGAAGACGTTCCTTATGTCCTGAACTAGAACCTCGGCTCCACGATGCTTCGTGAACAAACTGAGCCATCCAATACCTACGTTGCTTTCAGCTAGAACGAGGCAACGAAGCCTTCGCACTGACGGAGGCAGGTCGGCGAGCTCCAGCGTGATATCAGCGATAACCACTGCTTGCCATCGAGCTCAGATCAGTGGGCAACACGAAGGCTGGGCGTCAGTGCCTTTCGCGTATCAGACTTGAGTCCCAGAAGGTAGACGACGGAGCGAAGCCGGACAGCATTTTCCACTTGCACGCTATACGAGGTGAAAGCGACGTGCCCAGATGAAGTACTCATTCAAGAGTAGCCGCAGCCGACCAGCAGCAATGACGGGAGTCGCCGTGTCCGTGAGCTTGCGTATCGGCCCTCCGCATAACTCTCGAGTCAATTTCTGCCATGGTGGGGCCTCGCACCTCTAACGTAAGCCGGTCCATTGCCTCGATTTTGGCCACGAGGTCATCGTAGGCCGCTTTATAAGCATCGAATAGACGCAACACGGCCCACACGTTACGCCGCACCTCAACGAAGCGGCCGTCCCGCCGGCTGACCGGCGAATATCTGCATGTGGCAATCCTGGCATGGAAGGCAGCGCTGTGGCCAATCTTGAGCACGGGCTTCCCGGTCCCATCGCGAAGCAGAGTCAGTTCGAAGCTCACGTGGAACCACAGACGCACGTTCCAGTTGCCCGACAGATCGAGCATGAATCTCCAAGAGATCACAGCGAGATGTCTCTGGCCATGGGAGATGGCGCTCGCTCCATGAACATTTTCAGCTCGGGCAAGCTGCTCTGTGAAAGCTCCATGCATGACTTGCAAAGCCGGATACCTCCTTCTCGACGCTAAAGGCCGATGACACTGCGAAATAGTGGTCGCTGCCGCCTTCGCAGCTCCACTCGATGTTATTGAGCGCGAGACCGTACTGCATCTTCCGCAGCGTCCACAACGGAGCTGATAGTGTTGGCGCTTCGACCCATCGCAGACAAAGCAGTGGAAATTTTGGCACGGGTCGTGAGATCGAATAACGGAAAGCTCCATGGCAGCCATATACCTGTGGCATGTGATCCAGGAGCCTCTGGAAAAAGCACTAGATCGGCATTTCCGTGTGGCACGTGCGAGAGCTGGCGTCGAAAACACGGAGATCCTTGACACGAATCCACAGAGTCACTCCCAGGTAAAAGTAACGGGCGACGACGCAGAAGACGGCCGTGGTCTGCAGGATGGCCTTGTACCTAAGTTTCACGCACCAGCTTGCTTGCATGACGGTTACATTGAACCGGTGCATTCCTGCAGATGTGAAATGTAAAGATAAATGCAATGGCTTATTGTCACGGTAGACAGACTAGAAGGCGTTATCTTGTTCATTGAGCCGACAAACACTGAGACTACATCTAGTACATTGCTTTAACTATATTAGCTTATTTGAGTTAGAACTTTTCAAGTGCGCCAGAAAAATTTCTCGTCAGTGACGCCTGGTTGGTGGGATGTTTTGGTGTAAGTAACACTATGTATCACCCGCCGGTGACGAATTAGGCTTTGGCGTTGCGTTGCGCTGCTAAGCCCGAGCGCGCGCGATCAAATCAAGACCACAGAGAACGGATTCGATGGAGACGAAATGCAAAAACGGACATATGCAGTGCATATGGTGCACGATAAGGTAAGCCCAGGTGGTCAAAAATCAATCTGAAGTCCCTCAGTACGTTGCGCCTCAATCACATCGTCATTTTCGGACATAGGACTTCAAGAGTAGGTTTCGGCGTTTTGGTGCCAGAACACCAACCTAAGCGCTATCGATCGCTATAAGAACACCTGCCTATATGAACGATGAACAGACTGCTAGAAGACTCAAATAGTGGTTTTGGTTACCCTACTGTTTCCGGTTACCACGCTTACTATAAAGATGAGTTGCAATGCAAACCTACTGAGATAATTACTTTCCGTAGGTCTGTAAATCCATTGAGAAAAGCAACGCTGCAGTGGGACATTTGGCGTGCAGCTCGTTGTCGGCACCATGCGACGCGAGCGGAGTTATTTGCGCTGTAATTATGACAATTGTGATAGGTAAACACTCATGCCATGACACATCACTGCATGTCCACCATACATTTGCGTCACGCTGAATGCCATAAACATATGCTCCAAAACAGAAGCTTCTTTTTTTTGATTACGGAGCGTTTCCGGCGCAATATAGTACTGTGTTTTCTCTTTGGG
>NC_051160.1:54415989-54452840 GCF_013339745.2 Dermacentor silvarum | reverse complement strand
GAGCGCCCGTGAAAGCTTCATCGCTGGCTTAGAATGGTACCTGACTTGAGAACGTTCGTCATGTCTTGCTCCAGGAGGCGCCAGCGCCCGTTCATCAGCTTCGACCAGTCGACAAAGAAGCGAGCTCCGAGCTCCGTGTGTCGGGTCTGACACCACGCTCGCTAGGAAGCTCTCGTTGTTCCAGAATACAATGGCACCGGGGGCCCAGAGCTGAAGCAAGACATTCTGGTGGCTCGACACGAAATCAGCGAAGACGTTCCTTATGTCCTGAACTAGAACCTCGGCTCCACGATGCTTCGTGAACAAACTGAGCCATCCAATACCTACGTTGCTTTCAGCTAGAACGAGGCAACGACGCCTTCGCACTGACGTAGGCAGGTCGGCGAGCTCCAGCGTGATATCAGCGATACCACTGCTTGCCATCGAGCTCAGATCGTGGGCAACACGAAGGCTGGGCGTCAGTGCCTTTCGCGTATCAGACTTGAGTCCCAGAAGGTAGACGACGGAGCGAAGCCGGACAGCATTTTCCACTTGCACGCTATACCGAGGTGAGAAGCGACGTGCCCAGATGAAGTACTCATTCAAGAGTAGCCGCAGCCGACCAGCAGCAATGACGGGAGTCGCCGTGTCCGTGAGCTTGCGTATCGGCCTCCGCATAACTCTCGAGTCAATTTCTGCCATGGTGGGGCCTCGCACCTCTAACGTAAGCCGGTCCATTGCCTCGATTTTGGCCACGAGGTCATCGTAGGCCGCTTTATAAGCATCGAATAGACGCAACACGGCCCACACGTTACGCCGGCACCTCAACGAAGCGGCCGTCCCCGCCGGCTGACCGGCGAATATCTGCATGGTGGCAATCCTGGCATGGAAGGCAGCGCTGTGGCCAATCTTGAGCACGGGCTTCCCGGTCCCATCGCGAAGCAGAGTCAGTTCGAAGCTCACGTGGAACCACAGACGCACGTTCCAGTTGCCCGACAGATCGAGCAGAATCTCCAAGAGATCCCAGCGAGATGTCTCTGGCCATGGGAGATGGCGCTCGCCCATGAACATTTTCAGCTCGGGCAAGCTGCTCTGTGAAAGCTCCATGCATGACTTGGCAAAGCCGGATACCTCCTTCTCGACGCTAAAGGCCGATGACACTGCGAAATAGTGGTCGCTGCCGCCTTCGCAGCTCCACTCGATGTTATTGAGCGCGAGACCGTACATTGCATCTTCCGCAGCGTCCACAACGGAGAGCTGATAGTGTTGGCGCTTCGACCCATCGCAGACAAAGCAGTGGAAATTTTGGCACGGGTCGTGAGATCGAATAACGGAAAGCTCCATGGCAGCCATATACCTGTGGCATGTGATCCAGGAGCCTCTGGAAAAAAGCACTAGATCGGCATTTTCCGTGTGGCACGTGCGAGAGCTGGCGTCGAAAACACGGAGATCCTTGACACGAATCCACAGAGTCACTCCCAGGTAAAAGTAACGGGCGACGACGCAGAAGACGGCCGTGGTCTGCAGGATGGCCTTGTACCTAAGTTTCACGCACCAGCTTGCTTGCATGACGGTTACATTGAACCCGGTGCATTCCTGCAGATGTGAAATGTAAAAGATAAATGCAATGGCTTATTGTCACGGTAGACAGACTAGAAGGCGTTATCTTGTTCATTGGAGCCGACAAACACTGAGACTACATCTAGTACATTGCTTTAACTATATTAGCTTATTTGAGTTAGAACTTTTCAAGTGCGCCAGAAAAATTTCTCGTCAGTGACACCTGGTTGGTGGGATGTTTTGGTGTAAGTAAACACTATGTATCACCCGCCGGTGGTGACGAATTAGGCTTTGGCGTTGCGTTGCGCTGCTAAGCCCGAGCGCGCGCGATCAAATCAAGACCACAGAGAACGGATTTCGATGGAGACGAAATGCAAAAACGGACATATGCAGTGCATATGGTGCACGATAAGGTAAGCCCAGGTGGTCAAAAATCAATCTGAAGTCCCTCAGTACGTTGCGCCTCAATCACATCGTCATTTTCGGACATAGGACTTCAAGAGTAGGTTTCGGCGTTTTGGTGCCAGAACACCAACCTAAGCGCTATCGATCGCTATAAGAACACCTGCCTATATGAACGATGAACAGACTGCTAGAAGACTCAAATTGTGGTTCTGGTTATCCTACTGTTTCCGGTTACCACGCTTAACTATAAAGATGAGTTGCAATGCAAACCTACTGAGATAATTACTTTCCGTAGGTCTGTAAATCCATTGAGAAAAGCAACGCTGCAGTGGGACATTTGGCGTGCAGCTCGTTGTCGGCACCATGCGACGCGAGCGGAGTTATTTGCGCTGTAATTATGACAATTGTGATAGGTAAACACTCATGCCATGACACATCACTGCCATGTCACCATACATTTGCATCACGCTGAATGCCATAAACATATGCTCCAGAAACAGAAGCTTCTTTTTTTGATTACGGAGCGTTTTCCGCAATATAGTACTGTGTTTTCTCTTTGGACACTACCCCTGTATATGCTACGGAGTCATATACAGGAATACATTTGTGAATACATATCGCGCCAACTGATGCACAACTTTTCTATAGCTGAATCGAAGCGTATAGCCATATGTAAGCGTAGTTGAAACTTGTAAAACTTATGGAGACACGGTATAAAGAAAAAAAATTACGATTTAGCCTTTGTATGTAATCAAAACATACTGCAGTATATCGCCAGGTACTTCTCTTTATGATACTGTCACTATCGCAATATATTCGCCATGGGCAAGCCGACTCGACCCGATCCGCTTGTGTTTACGTTGATCCCGGCCACCAGATTTCTACCCCACTCAGCACCACCACGCAGTTAAAGTGGTCATAGACACGCACCAGCTCTCACCGGTAACGCAGCGCTCACCTGTGCTGTCGGAGCTACCTTCGGCATCGCGAAGGCCGACGTGGCCGAAGAATAGAGAACGGTGTCTGCGCCGTCGCCGCGGCTGGTTACATCTGTCGCCGGGCGCGCTGCCGCCTGCATCTGTCGCACCCGATGAAACTCGTGTAGCTCCAGGCGCTCGAAGCCCGGTATACTCGTCGGTCCTGCGACGCGCCTGCAACCGGCGATGGCGTGGTGCTCCGAATCTGAGGGGCTCGAGCTGCTGCTGCTGCTCCTGCTGCAAGAAGCGCTTGCCCCGGCGTCGGCCATCGTGACGTTCTTGAACTCGACCCTGTCTGTGACCCGCCTCAACACTGTCCTGCGTGTAAACGAGGGCCCTGACTGTGAGCAAGAGTAATTTAGTCCCGCTAGCCTCCAGCTGGTTTTCCTCTGACAGTCAGCTCGTGCTGCCGCCGCTGCCAATTCTGAGCGGTTGGTGAAAGGCACATACCCATGATGGAGATTGGCTTCGTCGTGAGGTCAAAAAGACGACAAAGAAGTAAATCAACGAATACATACCGAGAATCTATATTCAATGACAAGAAATTACGAAATAACTACAACGTCAGGTTTTCTTCACTGCTGACAAAAATATGGTGCTTTTTTATGTCTTAATGAACGCGCATAGCCCCGATACATACTGCACTGCGTCTGCAGCCACATGGGCCAGCAGAAAACTATAATAAACTTGGAAAATTATCTACGACGGCAACGTGAGCTAAAGTCGGTTCTAGGAGTAAATTGAAGAAGTGATAATGCGTTATTTTTCCCTTGCCGCTGTGTCGCCTCTATGTGCAATTCAAAAGAAGCTCGTATATATATATATATATATATATATATATATATATATATATATATATATATATATATATATATATACTACCGCAACTCAACAACGTGACTAAACAGGACGTGTACCCGCTGCCGCGTATCGACGACTCGTTAGATAGACTACGGCGTGCCCACTATTTTTCTTCTCTCGATTTAAAAAGCGGGTACTGGCAAATCGAGGTAGACGAACGCGACCGCGAGAAAACAGCCTTTGTGGCTCCAGATGGGCTCTTTGAATTTCGAGTGCTTCCTTTTGGCTTGTGTTCAGCCCCGGCTACTTTCCAGCGAATGATGGACACTGTCCTTGCCGGACTGAAGTGGCAGGCCTGTCTTGTGTACCTGGATGATGTGGTCATCTTCTCTGAAACGTTCGAGCAGCATCTTCACCGCCTACGGAGTGTGCTAGAAGCCATCCGATCGGCAGACCTCACACTTAAGCCCGAAAAGTGCCACTTTGGTTACGAAGAGCTCAAGTTCCTCGGGCATGTAGTAAGCGCCAAAGGGGTCCGACCCGATCCAGACAAGCTTGCCGCTGTGGCCGCGTTTCCAGCTCCTGCCGATAAGAAGGCCGTCCGGCGCTTCCTGGGTTTGTGCGCCTACTATCGCCGGTTTATTAAAGGCTTTTCGCAGATAGCGGAACCCCTGACACGCCTTACAAGAGACGATACGCCATTTGTGTGGCATAATGAGCAACAGGCGGCTTTTGCTGAATTACGACAGCGCCTTCAGTCAGCACCCGTTCTTGCACATTTTGACGATGATGCTGATACTGAGGTGCATAACGACGCCAGTAGCGTTGGCCTTGGCGCAGTGCTCGTCCAGCTTCAAGATGGAGTGGAAAGAGTTATAGCGTATGCCAGCCGCTCCCTGTCCCGTGCCGAGGCGAATTATTCGACTACGGAGAAAGAGTGCCTTAAGGTCGTGTGGGCGATCATCAAGTTTCGCCCCTATCTCTATGGTCGTCCCTTCAAAGTTGTGACGGACCACCATGCCCTCTGTTGGTTGGCAAGCATGCGTGACCCTTGAGGACGACTGGCACGGTGGAGCTTGCGGCTAGAGGAATTTGACATCACAATCGTTTATAAGTCCGGCCGTAAGCATGAAGACGCTGACACGCTGTCCCGCGCACCCATTGATCCTGCCAGTCAGGAAACAGAGGATGATGACGGCTTCCTGGGCGCCATTAGTTCGTCGGACTTGAGCAGACGGCAGCGTGACGACGCTGAGATTCGACCGATCATCGATCATTTAGAGGGTCGCGACGCAACCATACCACGCCATCTGTCCCGCTCGCTGACGTCCTTCTGTCTGCGAGATAACGTGCTTTATAAGAAGAATGCTCGTTCGACCAGCCGTGCTTACCTCCTGGTGGTTCCAAGGGACATGCGCGACGACATCCTCTTCGCTTGCCATGATGAACCAACATCTGGTCATTTAGGCTTTTCACGAACACTCGCTAGAGTAAGCGAAATGTACTATTGGCCCGGGCTTTCGGCAAGCGTCAAACAGTACGTTAAGGGCTGTCGTGAATGCCAGCGCCGCAAGACACCATCCGTTAAACCGGCTGGCTTACTTCAGCCAATTGAAGCACCTCACACGCCTTTCGACCAAGTCGGCATGGACATTCTCGGACCGTTTCCTCTTTCTGCCGACGGCAACAAATGGGTGATCGTGGCGACTGATTATTTAACACGCTATGTTGAGACGCAGGCGATCCCACGAGCCACGGCCTCAGAGGTAGCACAATTCTTCATGCGCCACATCGTCTTGCGTCACGGTGCTCCCTCCACTGTAATAACTGACAGAGGGACAGCATTCACAGCGCAGCTTATGGACGAGGTTGTTGAATTGAGCAACACCAGGCATCGCAAGACGACCGCGTACCATCCGCAGACCAACGGACTTACCGAGCGACTGAATAAGACGGTCACAGACATGCTCGCAATGTACATCGACGTTCAACACAAAACATGGGATCGGATCTTGCCTTACGTGACCTTCGCGTATAACACCGCCGTGCAACAGACGACGCGCTTCACGCCCTTTCGCCTTCTCTACGGTCGCGAAGTCCAGACGATGCTGGACGCTATGCTGCCGTGTCAAGACGCTGATCTATCGACAACTGACGCCGAGGAACTTGCAGAGCGTGCTGAAGAAGCTCGGCAGCTCGCGCGGCTGCATATCGGCCAGCAGCAGCAGGCAGATGCACGACGCTACAACATCCGCCACCGGGACGTGTCCTACAACCCCGGGGACCAAGTTTGGGTGTGGACTCCCGTTCGCCGTCGTGGCCTCTGTGAAAAGCTGCTGAGCCGGTATTTCGGTCCGTATAAGGTGATCCGCCGGGTCAGTGACGTAAACTACGAAGTAGTTCCGGACACATCATCGCAGACACGGAGTAGGACACAAAGACAACCGAGCTCAGACATAGTTCATGTTGTGCGCATGAAGCCGTACATTGCGCGTCCGTAACTTTCTTTTTTGTTTTCGTTTTTTTTCTCTCATTCGCTTCTTTGTTTCTATTTTTCATTTATCTTTGGGAGATTGCTTCTTCGTTCATTGACTGTGCCGGCGTGACGGCTACTTTTTGTTGTGTACTTTCGCTTTGCCTGCCTTCTTCTTCTTTGTCTTCTTCGCCTATTTTTTTAGCATCGAGGCGATGCTTTTGTTCGAAAGGGGGGATAATGCCACCTGTAGGTAGTGGGTCGAGGGCAAGAGTGGGTCGAGCCCAAGAGAAGAAAGAAGACCGCGCGCCCCTTCTGGGCTCGAGCCAGCCCCGACGGTCGCGTCTTCCGAGAGTCAGCTGCTCTACGGGTTATTAAACCTTCAGGACTACTTCTCGAGGCTCGTGACAATATATATATATATATATATATATATATTTAATCCCCACAGCTGGCTATATATACAATATATATATATATATATATATATATATTTAATCCCCACAGCTGGCTATATATACAATAGATATATATATATATATTGTCACGAGCCTCGAGAAGTAGTCCTGAAGGTTTAATAACCCGTAGAGCAGCTGACTCTCGGAAGACGCGACCGTCGGGGCTGGCTCGAGCCCAGAAGGGGCGCGCGGTCTTCTTTCTTCTCTTGGGCTCGACCCACTCTTGCCCTCGACCCACTACCTACAGGTGGCATTATCCTCCCTTTCGAACAAAAGCATATATATATATATATATATATATATATATATATTGCGTATGTTATATGTTAGTACTATCTTACAAAATTGTTGCCTGGAACTTGCCGACAGAAGTTGCGACTGATGCCTAGCATTCATCAGCATTACTAACAACAGAAACATAGACATATACATGTTAAAACGTACATACAAGAGGAGGTTCCAGGGTCGAAGACCAATGAGAGATCTCCTAAACAACAGATAATTGGGACAAAAAGTAAAAGAAACAAGAGCATTGCAGTATTGAGGCCATGTGCGAAACTGCAATTTACGGATAAACTGTAATATATATATATGTCATTTTTAAGAAAAAATGAGCATGAGAGGAGAAAGAAAAGGAAAACGTGTGGCATCGTCATGCTATCCCTGTTCCCTACTGGTACTTTTCCATGTTACTCCTTGTCATAGTACTCTTGTGCAATATATGGCAGTAGTTCAAGCCCTGCGAAAACTAAATACATCACCACATTTTGCCGTGGTCATCACTCATTCAATGTCTGTGTGCTCCTGGCTGACTGCTTCCCGTGACTCCCGCTTCCAAGCAGTCCAATCATTAGCACCTTCAAATTTGCATTTTCTCCAATTAGTTTGGGTGTCTGGTCACGAGGGAAGACGCATGTGGTGACTATATACCCTTAAATGAGTTCTTTTCAAGCGAAGATCATTATAAGGCACAGATTTCGTTCCACTGCAAGACAAACGGCTCTCCCAGCAATTTTAACTACCCCTGCCTTGCGGCAGCCAATCGTGTGTGATTCCTCAAAATTTCCGAATTTCATGACATCACCTAATTCTCTGCCGTCCTCGACTGCGATTTCCCTCCCTTGGCAGACCCATTCCGTAACTCGAATACGCCCCCAGTTATCTATCTCTCCTGTACGCCGTACGTGGCCTATCCCGATCTATTTATTCCTCATCATGCCAACTAGAATGTCGGCTACCTTCATTTCCTCTTTAATCCCCACAGCTGGCTTAGCTGCCTGTTAACGTTACGCCTGACATACAAATAAATTTTATTTTTGTAAATGCACAATGCAATTACTGCGAATTCAGAGCCCTTACACTACTGTGAAGATGGAAGCCAGCGAAACTGTGAATATGGTGGGTCTGCTGTAGTGAATACTACCCCCCACGATGAGAATGGGCGTATCGTCGATGGGCATCACCGAACCGAACATGTCTATCATGGACGTTCCGGTTGAGAAACTCTCGTTGAAACCTAGCCGTAACACCGGGGAAGTTGACGCTAGCGTTGTCGAGGCGTGCACCACCGTTGCCGGGTTCCTGCAGTGCAAAACGACGCTGACGTTTGGCCTCAACATCGCGCTCCCTCAACTCGGGATCCGCTGCTCCTCGCTGACGTTTCACCTGGGCTTTAGAAGCCCTCACGCTAGAAACGGCACGTCGACGACGAGAACCGAGCGCGCTCACGGCGGCGTTGCTCAAACGCATTAGGACACGTCGTCAGTTGCGCATGAATGGCTCATGCACCTTTAAATAACGGCTCATACCATCGTAAACGCGGCCTCCCCATTACAACGACAAAAGAGAAGTGAAATTGTACGATGGAATGATTATCGGCAACGCAGTCAGCCTTGGAAGCAGACGACGACGACGACGACGAACGGGGGAGCCCTGGCACGAGCGCGTGCCGAGCACGAGCACGAGCGCAAACGAGGGGTGCCAACGAGCCAGCTGCGGAAGAAGACAACGTCGCTGGAGCCAATGCTGATGATGATAGGTTTTCCTACACGCGACAAGATGCTGGGAAAACTAGCCCTTAACAGCTTCGCTGTAAAAATAATAAAACAAGAAAAGAGTCTAACCTGCAATAAAAACCTTGGACAAGATTATGGGAGGAATAGGAGCGGAAATGGCGGGCAGGGCCGGGCATACGTGTGTGCAGATATCCGCTCGAAATGAATGAAGGATCGAGTAACCATGTGCATCACGAAACCAAAATTAAATTCTTATGGCATCCATCCTGTTTAGAAACCGTGCGTGCGCCGATATGGGTAAGAATTGATACGAATCTGTGAGGGGCGGAAGCGTTCGCGAGCCAGCATAACAACATGTGCATGCCGCAATACATGTGCTGAGTGCAATGGCTAGTACTAGTTGCTTGCCATACGCCAATCATGTCAACGCTCACCAGTAGTTACACTGAAGCTACAGTAGTACATAAGTTCTTTAAAGGGCGATGCTAGGGTAAATGGGCCACCTTTGTTTTATCATTGTATTGCAACAACTACTCCATATGTTTATGGTAATATTTGCGTACTTACTGGAGATTTTTCGACAAACAACATCTGAGATTGTTTTTGTGTAAAATTGTAGTTTCCGATCTCAATGTAGATTTTCACATAAATTATTTAAGGATCACCACTTAGAATGGCAGTTGTATTCCACATATTAGTCTTCAAATGGAACAACAAAAGTTTATTTGTACAGGCATCGTATGAGAAAAAATATCGTCTTCCCATTTGGGTTTGCATATGAAATAATTTCAAGATCTTCATTTCATTGCGCCACTATTACATATAGAACCTTTTTCATTACAGCGACGCTTTATATGACTGCGCGAAACGAAAAAGCATCTGTTAAAACCGCCTGTCCACAGAAAACTATCATTATGAGCATTGGCTCGAGCGTCGTCCTCTTCTTCCGTAGCTGGCTGCGTTGCCGCTCATCATTCCATCGTAGAATTTGACTTCTCTTCTGTTGTTGTAATGGGGAGGCCGCGTTTACGGAGGTATGAGACATTGCTCATACCCCCGTAAAAGAATGAAGTTAGGAAATTTGCAGGCACCAGTTGGAATCAACTAGCGCAAGACAGCCCTAATCGGAGATCGGAGGGAGAGGCCTTCGTCCTGCAGTGGAGATAAACATAGGTTGATGATGATGACCCATTGCTTAAGCGGGCATGAGGCATTCATTGTCTTACGTTACCAAGAGATTTAATTTTAAAGCAATTTAATTTCGATGAATCGCAAGCGGCAATGGCGGACGAATCCTGCTAACCACGCCACCGAGCAAACTCGAGACATGGAACGCAAGCGACAACGGCGGACAGCGGGCATACCTTAAGTGACGTCGTTCTCTCCGTCGCAGACGAACGTGTGTGTAACCTTACGAAACACAAAGACGTAACCAATAATTGAGAAATACTTTAATGAAACGTCGAGATTAACCCAGTGATAAACACAGGGGCCGCACGTTTCAGCTTCGCTGGTGAACCATTTGTAGAGAGTGCTTGACGGCATTTTTTTTCCGTTGCGGCTGTGAAGAATAGTATGCAATATAAAAACTATAATATTATGCTGTAATCTGGCCAGTTGCTGTCTAGGAAAGGTACACCGAAGATTTAAAGTAATGACACAATAGCAATAACAACAGCGCCTGACCGTAGGTTCCATAACACCGTCAGCTTTCACCACTTCGGCCTTAGAAACTCTGAGCTTGCCTCCAATGTCAAGACGGTTTAATGCGACGTGAGAAGCAACAGTTACGGATTACTGGCTGAAAATCGGGCAAGATCGCAACATTAAAGTCTGAACAGAGAAAGTTATATTGTTGAAACTAAAAAAAACAGGTCGTATAATAGGAAATTAAAAGCAGTGGTGCGAATAGGATCCTTCCGGTGCCACGAACGGCACCGAAGGTAATGTGAGAAGCCCCGGGTTCAGCTGGTGCTCGTAAAAAACTATTCATGCTGCAGTTTGAAGTTATTCCAGCTGACAATATAAATGTGACATGGCGACTTTTTCAATGTCACGACGTGATAATGTTAAGACACATGCTGAGTCGTTGCTTCGCGAATGTTTAATTAATAAGCGACATATTTATGGCCATGACCTCAGGAGAAACATGCGGGATTGAATCTGAAAACAAAAGAAAAAGAAAACACAATCATGCCGAATCTAGAGCTCATCAAACGACACCTTGCATCGGAAGGCTGCCGCAAACTCTGGCAGCTGCTAGACGGGTTCGTTGCAACGGCGTTTCGCGTACCCTTACAGCGGGTATGCGTAGTTGCTGCTAGAGCACAGTGCGTAGCACGGTGCCACGAAGAAAAGTCTGTCTCTAGCAAGGCTCTACGACATGACGTATGCACCACCCGAGTCTTACACAACGGCAAGCCTGTATGCAGAGAAGGCAGGCAGGAGAGCCTTGGTATCCAAGTCGTACGGGGGACACTCCGACGGTAGAGTATCGTTCGAATACTGAAGGTAGCCCGTGCAGTCTTGGTTGTTCCGATTGTGGGTTTGGTTGCACATCAGCTCGTGATACAGGCCTCTGAACACGTCATCAGCAATGAGGTGGCCAGCGCCACCGTAGTTGGCAGCTGGCGGTAGGTCCGAGTGGTAGAAAGGAAAGGCGAAGTAGTCCTCAGCAACTGTGAGGGCACCATGCAAGCTCCATCAATGACTGAGCAAGGAGCACGGCTTGATGACGTTTGTTAGTCTTGCTTCTGTAGCCGCAAGCACTTGACCATCACATTCAGCCAATCGGCGAAGAAGCGACCATAGCACGAAGGTTCTGGCAGCACCCTGAACGAACTGAGCCATCCGATACCCACGATACTTTCGATCTGGACGAGGCAGCATCGTGTGTGAGACGACGGAGGTAGGCCTGCGAGCTCGAGCGTGACGTCCGCGATTCCCCTGTGGGTCATCCAGCCCAGCTCGTGAGCAACAAGGACAACATCGCTCATGAACCTTTTCAGGTCTTGCAGAGCGTGCTCTGATGAATGTACCATGCAAGACTTGGCTAGCTCGGCTGGCTTCTCCTCTACGCTCGTCGCAGACGAAACGACTTGAGCATGGTTTCCACTTTCTTGGGAAGCCCGCTTGATTCCGTTGAGCGCGCGTTTATACATAGCATCTTCAGCCGCGTCCACAGCAGAGAGGAGGCGGTGCTGATGCTTCCAGGTGTCGCAGATGAACTCATAGAAGTTATCGCACGGGTCTTGTTCAGGCTTGTTAATGGAATTTCTTATGGCAGCCGTGTAAAGATTCCAAGCCATTTCATCACAGCCGGAGAACAGTGGCAGGTTTGCATGACTCATGAGGAAAGCATGGTGAGTCCTAAGGAGTATATCCTCGCCTATGCCGTCTTTCTTGTTGGACACTCTCATAATTAATCTGAGATTGTTCTCCGTTTTCGTGGTGAGATGAGACTTTGCGTTGCAGGTACGAACGCTACTGGGCACCTGATCGAGTTGGGTGAGTCTCCTAGCACCTCGTTTAGCCTCTCTGTACGGCAGGAGTTCCGACTTTCCAGGCGAGAGTGCCAGCCCCGTACCGTCCAGGAAGGACTCTGTAACCTCTAGAGCCTCCTGTACAGCTTGTTCGACCGTCGCCTCCGATCATCCGGGACCCCAGATTGTAATGTCGTCAGCATATAATGCATGACCAACATCAGGAATTGTTGCAAGGCTTTCCGACAATTTGCGCATTGCTATGTTGAACAGAAGTGGTGAGATAACTGCCCCTTGGGGAGTACCCCTTCTTCCGAGTGTGAAAGACTCCGACACTGATTGCCTCAACTTTATGACCGCCGTCCTGCTCTCAAGGAAAGATTCAACGAAGGAGAAGAATTTAACTCCTAAGTTCAAGGCCGATCTCTCCTTAAGGATATAGTCATGAGTAATTGTATCGAAGGCCTTGGATAGCTCTAGTGCGAGTACCCCTTTTACATCTTTGCTTTGAGAGTCTATGATCTGTGTTTTGAGCAGTAGCATGACATCCTGCGTGGAAAGCGAGGGCCTGAAACCCACCATATTGCTACGAGGCATTGTGTATGAGCCTGCCATTAAAGGACCGCTCTGCTAGGCGAAGAGGAAGAAGACGGGACAAGCCTCGTGAGATGCTCTCAGCCATTCTCTGGTAGCAGCAGCCTGTATATATTGTCTCTCCGGTGTACTTGTGAATCCCCGTCACAATTTGGTGGAGGTGCGGGGTACCAGAAGAAGCGCTGTACAACGGAGCTCGGCAGTGGTCGTCGAGTCGGGGTCATCATTATGACAGACGAGACCACGCCCCCTGCGCCGGCCAGTGCGATGCCTGCACCAGCGCCGATCACAACGTCAACGATCGTCGTCACGCACCCTAAAGACCCGGGAACGTTCTGCGGTACGGATGAAGTTGACGTTTACGATTGGATTGCCAATTATGAACGCATCAGTGAGGTCAATCGTTGGGACCCGACGATGATGCTGGCGAACGTGCTATTTTACCTCAAAGGAACGGCAAAGGTGTGGTTTGATAACCATGAGGCAGAGATTGGAATTTTGGGACACCTTCAAAACAAAATTTAGTGCCTTGTTTGGGAAGCCCATGGGTCGAAAGGCGGCCGCTACGCAAGAGCTATCCATCCGCGCTCAGACGTCCACGGAACCATACATATCATACATTGAGGTCGTCTTGGCTCTTTGCCGTAAAGTGGACACGAACATGACGGAGTCGGACAAGGTTGGTCACGTACTAAAGGGAATCGCAGACGATGCGTTCAACCTATTACTGTGCCGAAATTGTGAGACCGTCGACGCAATTATTGAAGAATGCCGGCGTTTTGAGCAGGCCAAAAGTCGGCGTATTGCGAGGTCATTCGCTCGGCTACCGAACACCGCCCCGACGTCATCGTGCGAAGATGGACAGGCCTCTCGTCGGCAGTCGTCGCCACCATCGGAAATTACACGAATCGTTCGTCGGGAAATCGAAGCAATTACTCCTGCTCTCCCCAACAACGGCCACGGTGATTTTCACGTGCCGGCCGTTTCCCTGGTCCAGTCTATTGTGCGGGAGGAACTTGGCAACTTGGGTTTCGCCGTCGGCACCGTTGCTCAGTGTCGGACAACTGTCTTGCGCCCTAGGTCGCCGCCTCACCCGAGATCACCGCCCCAGGAACAACGGTTTTATACGCGCTCTCATAATGCGGCTGAATGGCGGACGGCAGATGACCGGCCGATTTGCTTCCACTGCCGCCGTATCGGTCACGTCGTGCGCCATTGCAACAACCGTTGGGTGTCGCCGTTAACCCGGGATGACACTGCTAGCCGCACCGACAATTACCGCCGCTTTCAGACCGCTCAGCCATACCAGCCATACAACACTGACAGCTACCGCCGCTTCCAGCCTTTTGATCCATACAACGATGCCACGCCTACGCCGCACAGCCGTTGCCCGTCGCCCCGAGGTCACCAGTCCCGTTCGCCGCCAGCGCGTCGGCCGTCGTCTCCTTCGCCTCTACGACGACGTCCGACATCGCCGCTCAACCTTCAACATGGAAACTAAAGGATGCAGCTCTTAGAGGTGACGCTGCATCTTCGACTTCCACCTCAAGTCCTCTCGTATTGCCGAAGCGACGAAACTTGATCGACGTTGACGTTGACAGCTTAACTGTTCCCGCACTCGTCGATACTGGGGCACAAATATCCGTGATGAGTAATCACCTTCGTCGCCGCCTCAAGAAAGTACTTACCCCCGCCGCTACTGGTATTATTGGCGTCGCTGATGGAAGAAGTCCAGCAGTCATCGGAATGTGTACAGCTCGCATCACCATCGCCGGTCACCATATATCTGTTTTGTTTACTGTTCTCGAGCAGTGCCCCAACGACGTCATTCTCGGACTCGATTTCTTGTCAGCCCATGCAGCTCTCATTGACTGTGTAATCGGCGTCCTTCAACTTGATCTTCCTCAGCTGGCAGATGTTCCGGATTTACCGTCACACCGCTTATGCTCTGTCGATTATTTTCGGTTGTGACCGCAACCCGCCACGTGTGTTGCCTAGACCACGGCATCACCAGTTCCAGACGGCGACTACATTGTGTCTCCACTAGTTGAAGTACTGTTGACTAGAAATATTGCTGTGCCGCACACCCTCGTGACTGTGGTCGACAACCACGTCCAGCTCCCGCTTCTCAACTTCAGCAACTTGACCCAAGCTCTCCCGCAAGGCATCTCAGTGATGAATGCGATGTCGCGGCACTAGACGCCGACACTTGTTCGTCCTTTCTCGCAAGCGGTCCGGCAGGTCCACTCCCCCACGAAATTACCACGATGATTGCTCCTGATCTTCCGACTTGTCAAGCCGCGGAACTCCACCACCTCCTAGCGACCTATAGAGATATCTTCGACTTCGATGACCGCCCTCTCGGTCAAACGTCTCTAGTAAGTCATCGAATACATACCGGAAATACTGTTCCTATCAGGCGGCGACCCTATCGTGTGTCCCATTCCGAACGCCAGGTCATACAACGAGAAGTCGACAAAATGCTCTCCAAAGACGTGATCGAGGCTTCCTCAAGTCCGCGGGCGTCACCTGTCGTCTTGGTCAAAAAGAAGGATGGCAGCTGGAGATATTGCGTCGACTATCGTGCCTTAAACAAAATAACACGCAAAGACGTATATCCGCTGCCACGGATTCATGACGCCCTGGACTGTCTTCACGGTGCGAAGTACTTCTCATCCATCGACCTGCGCTCGGGTTACTGGCAGATTTCTGTTGATGACTTGGATCGAGAAAAAACTGCCTTTATCACACTGGATGGCCTCTATCAGTTCAAAGTTATGCCCTTTGGACTGTGCAACGCCCCCGCAACGTTTGAACGCATGATGAACTCTCTCCTTCGTGGCTACAAATGGTCTATCTGCCTCTGCTACCTAGACGACGTCATTGTCTTTTTCCCAACGTTTTAAAGTCACCTTACCCGTTTGGCGACCATTCTAGCTGTCTTTCGTCGAGCAGGACTCCAGCTAAACTCCAAAAAGTGTAGTCGCGGCAGACAACAAATCACTGTGCTTGGTCATCTTGTAAGTGCTACAGGTGTCCGACCCGACCCTGCCAAGATTAGCGCTGTCAAGAACTTCCCTGTGCCCTCGTCTACGAAAGCTGTTCGGAGTTTCGTTGGATTATGCTCGTACTTCCGCCGTTTTATACGCAATCTCGCATAGCCCGACCCCTCACTGACCTTCTCAAGAAGGACGTGCCGTTCACATGGGGCCCCGACCAAGCGACTGCATTCTCGGCGCTGACCAACTTGCTCACTTCTCCGCCTATATTGGCTCACTTTGACCCATCCGCGCCTACTCAGGTTCGCACAAATGCTAGTGGGCATGGTATTGGCACCGTCCTTGCTCAGCACCAGCATGGCCACACACGTGTTATTGACTACGCCAGCCGCCTGCTCTCCCCATCTGAACGGAACTATTCGATCACAGATCGCGAGTGCCTTGCATTGGTTTGGGCTGTCGCAAAATTTCGCCCGTATTTGTACGGCCGCGCATTCTCGGTTCTTACCGACCACCACACTCTTTGTTGGCTGTCCTCGCTCAAGGATCCAACTGGTCGCCTTCGTCGCTGGGCTCTGAGGCTACAGGAATATACCTTTGAAGTACTTTATAAATCGGGCAGGCTACATCACGATGCCGATTGTCTTTCGCACCATCCGGTGGACCCTGCTAGCGTCGCTGACCACGAGCATGATTCCTGTGTACTGGCCATCTCTGATTTGCGCGACATCAGCACCGAACAGCGTCGGGATGCAGCCCTAAAGCTCACCATTCAGCGACTCTCTTCTGCCCGTTCCGACCCTGCTCTACGCCAGTATGTCCTGCGCGATGACGTCCTTTGCTGTAGCAACATGAAACCTGACGGGCCAGAATTCCTGCTAGTTATTGACCGACACCTGCGCACCACCATTCTTCAACATCTGCATGATGCTCCAACTGCCGGCCACCTGGGCGTTTCACGCACCTACGACCGCGTGCGACAGCGGTTCTTTTGGCCTGGCTTATATCGTTCGGTGCGCCGATACGTTGCTGCCTGCGAGCGCTGTCAACGCCGCAAACGTCCTGCTCTTCCTCAAGCTGGCTTGCTTCAACCTGTCGACATTCCACCGGAGCCCTTCTTCCGCATCGGCCTTGACTTGCTCGGACCTTTCCCTACGTCCGTATCCGGCAACAAATGGATTACCGTCGCAACTGACTACGCCACCAGATATGCCAGCACGCGCGCCATGCCCAGTAGCTGCGCCACCGACGTTGCCGACTTTCTGCTCAACGACGTCATTCTTCGACACGGGGCTCCGCGTCAGCTTCTTACGGATCGTGGCTGCTGTTTCCTTGCGAAGGTAATTGACGAAATTCTGCGTAGCTGCTCTACCGAACATCGCCTTACGACAGCCTACCTTCCACAGACCAACGGTCTTACCGAGCGGCTGAACCGAACACTCACGGATATGCTGTCCATATACGTCTCCACTGATCACCGCGATTGGGACGCCGCCCTACCCTACGTTACTATTGCCTACAACTCGTCCCGACATGACACTGCCGGCTATTCGCCGTTCTTTGTCCTGTACGACCGCAACCCTGCATTGCCCTTCGAGACCCTCCTTCCTGCTGATCCATCCGTCCATCCATGCTCAGGACGTCCTCTCTCGAGCCATAATGGCTCGCCAGGTTGCTCACACTAGGCTATGTGCGTCACAGGCCTCCCAAAAAGAGCGCTATGATAGCCGGCACCGCGAAGTGGAGTACCCTCCTGAATCTCTGGTCCTTCTCTGGACGCCGTCTCGACGCCAAGGCCTATGCGAGAAGCTCCTCCCTCGCTACACAGGACCCTACAAAGTTCTCCGCAAGCTCAACGACGTTGACTACCTCATCACTCCGCTCCAACATCGCCCGTCTTCTTCTTTTACGTCTGCTGCTGATGTTGTTCATGTGTCGCGGCTAAAACCCTACTACACCAGCAGTACTGACTACCTTTAGAAGGCGCCGTGACGGCGCTCAGTCCGCCGGGGGTGATGTTACGAGGCATTGTGTATGAGCCTGCCATTAAAGGACCACTGTGCTAAGCGAAGAGGAAGAAGACGGGACAAGCCTCGTGAGATGCTGTCAGCCATTCTCTGGTAGCAGCAGCCTGTGTATATTGTCTCTCCGGTGTACTTGTGAATCCCCGTGACAATATTGTACGGGAGTAGCTCATTCCGCTCGATATGTCTCGATATCCTGTTATGCACTGCATGTTCCGCTACTTTGCTAATGCAAGAAGTAAGGGAGATAGGGCGGAGGTTCTCCAAGCTGGGTGATTTACCTGGCTTGAGGATTAGGACCACTGTGGCCTTTCTTGTCCGGTACGACACCGTCCTCCCATACCCTGTTTATCTCCTTCACTAAGGAATGAATGGATTTGTCGTCCAAATTTCCTAAGAGCCGGTTTGTGACTCCATCTGGGCCTGGTGCAGAGCTTCCGTTTAGATTATGTAGCACTTCCCTGATCTCAGCTACCGAGAAGGGAGCGTCCAGCTCTGGGGCAGGCGTACCCTCACATCGAGGGTGGGAAGAGCTTGAGCTTTGGTCAAGTGGAAGGTATTTGTTGGTTAGTTTCCAAAATATGGAGGCTTCTCAGATGCCCTCCATTAGCTCCTTATTAATAAGTCGGTCTATGGCTAGTCTCTGATTACCTTTGGATTGTCCATCGTCTAGGAGATGTTTGAAGAGGCTCCATTTACCTCCTTTGCGCATATTCCCGTCCGCTGCCGAGCAGGCGTCCCTCCATTGCTGTTTAACTCGGAGCAATGCTCCTCAATGTGCCTATTGAGCTCGGCGATCTTTTTCCGCAGCCTCCGATTGAGTCTGTGTTTTCCATCTCACGAGGCGAGGAGAGAGCGTTTGGCTTCCAGGAGGTGCGCTAACCTTGCATCCATCCCTGGGGTATTAAATTCTGTGACTATTTCCTTGGTGGTATTCTCGACATCCTTCTCGATCTGTACAAAAAGTTCACTGAAGGTGTCGTATATTGGCTCATCTTCACCTCATATTTTCCTAAAGAGGTCCCAGTCTGTGTATTTGTAGGTTTTGGGGGGAGGTGCTATTATTTCCATCCTGAGTTCTTTTATGTAGTGGTCGCTCCCGAAGTTCTCCTGTAAATTGGACCAATGTCAAGACGGTTTAATGCGACGTGAGCAGCAACAATTACGGATTACTGGCTGAAAATCGGGCAAGATCGCAACATTAAAGTGTGAACAGAGAACGTTAAATTGTTGAAATTAAAAAAAACAAGCCGTATAATAGGAAATTAAATGCAGCGGCGCGAAGAGGATAATTCCGCTGGCACGAATGGCACCGAAGGTAATGTAAGAAGCCCCGTGTTCAGCTGCTGCTTGTAAAAGACAATTCATGCTGGAGTATGAAGTTATTCCAGCTGGCAATATAAATGTGACATGGCGGCTGGCAATGTGACGTCGTCACATGGCAATGTGACTACGTGATAAAGTGTTTCGCGAATGTTTCGTTAATAAGCGACATATTTATGGTCATGACATCAGGAGAAACATGCGGGATTGAAGCTAAAAACAAATGAGAAATAAAACACAATGATGCCGAATCTAGAGCTCATCAAACGGCACCTTGCATCGGAAGGCTGCCGCAAACCCTGGCAGCTGCTAGACGGGTTCGTTGCAACGGCGTTTCTCGTCCCCTTACAGGGGGTACGCGTAGTTGCTGCTAGAGCACAGCGCATAGCACGGTGCCACGACGAAAATTATGTCTCTAGCAAGGCTCTACCACATGGCGTATGCACCACCCGAGTTTTGCACGACGGCAAGCGTGTATGTAGAGAAGGCAGGCAGGAGAGCCTCGGTATCCAAGTGATACGGGGGCCACTCCGACGGTAGGGTATCGTTCGAATATTGAAGGTAGCCCTTGCAGCCTTGGTCGCTCCGATTTTGGCTTTCGTTGTATACCAGCTGGTGATACAGGCCCCTGAGTACTTCGTCAGCAATGAGGCGGCCAGCGCTACCGTAGTTGACAGCTGGCGGTAGGTCCGAGTGGTAGAAAGGAAAGACGAAGTAGTCCTCAGCAACCATGAGTGCACCATAAAAGCTCCATCGATGACTGAGCACGGAGTACGGCTTGAGGACGTTTGTTATGTCTTGCTCCTGTAGCCGCAAGCACTTTACCATCACATTCAGGCAATCGGCGAAGAAGCGACCATTGCACGAAGGTTCTGGCAGTACCCTGGCCGGGATGCTGCCACTCATCCACAAGATACCGGTACTGTGGCCATGGAGCTGAAGAAATGCCTTACTGCGACGCGCCACGGCATCAGTTAGAACGTCTGTCATGTCTCGGACGAAACACTCGGATTCCTGATGCTTGGAAAACGAACTGAGCCATCCGATACCCACGGTACTTTCGATCTGGACGAGGCAGCATCGTGTGTGAGACGACGGAGGCAGGCCTGCGAGCTCGAGCGTGACGTCCGCGATTCCCCTGTGGGTCATCCAGCCCAGCTCGTGAACAACAAGGAGTCCCAGGCTCAGGGTCAGCGCCTCTTGCTTCTCGGCTTTGAATCCCAAAACGTAGACGACAGTCCGCAATAGACCCAGGTTTTCAACTTGCACGATGTCGCTAGGCGAGAAGCGTCGTGCCCACATGAGGTACTCGTCGAAGAGGAGGAAAAGGCGACCGGTCGAAATGCAGAACGTGGCCCTCTTGGTAAGGTTACGGGTGGCCATCCGCACTATTATCGGTTTAGGCTCTGTCATGGGAGGTCCCAGCGTTTCTAGTGTTAGTCTGTTCATTGCCTCAATGGTGGAGACAATTTTGACAAAGCGCGACTCTGAAACGTCGAATACGCGCAGCATCTTTCGAACATACTTCTGGTAGCGAAGCCATAATGCCGTACCTGTGGGATGGCCGGTTATTACACGCATACAAGCGATCCACGAGCGAAAAGCGGCGCTGGGCATGATTTTCAGTACCGGCTCGGTGATGCCGACGCGAAAAGGCAGTCTGATGCTAACTTGAAACCACAGGTGGACGTTCCCGTTCGCAGACAGGTCCAGCACAATCGCTAGTGGGTCCCAGCGGCATTTTTCGGGCCATGGCAGGTGGCGATCGCACATGAAGCTTTTCAGGTCTTGCACAGTGTTCTCTGGTGAATGTGCCATGCAAGACTTGGCTAGCGCGGCTGCCTTCTCCTCTACGCTCGTCGAAGACGAAGCGACTTGAGCGTGGTTTCCGCTGTCTTGGGAAGCCCGCTTGATTCCGTTGAGCGTGCGTTTGTACATCGCATCTTCAGCCGCGTCCACATCACAGAGGAGACGGTGCTGATGCTTCCAGCTGTCGCAGACAAACTCATAGAAGTTATCGCACGGGTCTTGTTCAGGGTTGTTAATAGAATTTCTTAAGGCGGCCGTGTAAAGATCCCATGCCATTTCGTCACAGCCGAAAAACAGTGGCAGGTTCGCATGATCCCTCCGGGTGTTGGCGCGGACGAGGTCGCGGTACTTTATGCGAATCCACAGAGTAGAGCCAAGGTCCACCAGAAGTGCGATTCTGCAGAGGGTGGCACTGGTGGAAAGCACATCCTGGAATCTCCGATGCATGTACGAATTCCCTTGTCGAGCAATTGCTTCGATGCCGTTGCGTTCCTGCGGCTGTAAAAGTGAAGGCAGAGACGTCAATTTAAACACCAGCTTAAGAGATACAGGTCTTTCGCATGTAATTAATATTTGTAGGGGTTTGACAGCAACTTTGTATTCCCATAGTAGGTGGTAGTAGTAGTGATGTAGTAATACTGCTAGTGTTCGTAAATATTAAGAAACCAAACATTCCTTAGAACGCATCTCACGGTTACGGGTGGCCATCCGCACTATTATCGGTTTAGGCTGCTTGTAAAAGACAATTCATGCTGGAGTATGACCTAAGTCACTGACCGCCGGTACTGTCACTGCATCACGTTACAGGCGCAGCAGTATAATGTTGTCGAGCCCTACGAGAATGTAAACAACAGCGCTCTGTCGACGGTAATCATTTTCGCATTAAATCAACTTGGTGACACAACGTGTTGCCACCGTCGAAACGAGTTACGTATCAGGCGTTTACTGCAGCGTAAATCCTCTTTCAAGCTTCCCTAAGAATAGTCGGCGCCATCTAGCGCCGCCGCCACGAAGCCTTCGTGGGGTCAGTGCGTACCAACGCTGAGAAACGCGTCATCCGGCAAACGGGCTCGTCTTTCGCGCTTCTTTCTGGCGCCACAGAGGTGCCACCTACCCAGTAACCCACACCAGCGGCACATACTTAGTCACCCAAGTTGTCATTCATCTTTAAACTGTAGCGCGCACGCGAGAGACGAGGACAAAAAGGCGAAGGTGACAGACAGGCGCTGTCTGTCACCGTCAAATGCCGTCAGAATGCCGTCAAAGAAGCTCATTGAAGAGCCGCACACATATATACTGACACACACCTAATGGCCCAAGTTTGCATGAAAGAGGTCCATTGAAGACCAGCACAGAGCGAGTGGCACGTACCCAGTGATCCGAGCAGGCGCCAAAGAGTTTCTTTGAAAGGCGGTACCGACGCAGTCCCGGATGTAAACGTGTCGGAGTGAAAGACATTCTTTGAAGGGCGGCACATATGTACCCATCGCCACAAACTCAGTGACCCAAGTTGGTCCGACAGTTGGTTTCGAACCCTGTTCACTCAGCACAGCAACCCTATGTGCTACCCATTCCACCATACCCCGTGACCAAGGTAGACGGGAAAGTGGTTAGACACAAACATATGTAGATAGATAAATGGCCCCGAAAAATTGAGCGAAATACTCCAAGAATGCTAACGCATTAATAACCTAGCACGCTTCACTGCTCCGATAGACCTCACCCGAGCTAAGTCACTAACCGCCGGTACTGTCACTGCATCACGTTGCGGGCGCCGAAGCATAATGTTGTCGAGCACTACAAAAATGTAAACAACATCGGTCTGCCCACTTTTTTTTTTTTTTTTTTTTTGCTCAGGACTCGTTTTAGCGGTATTTTAGCCTTCCGTTGCACGCCGCCGTGATTTTCGACCAGCCACCCCAAGCTAAGCAAGGGGAAGCGGACCATTCCCAGGTTCGGGCACCACCCTCCTCATCCGGTTATGTACTTTCACAGCGGTAGCTCGGCCCCACCGAAACCCTCTGCATTTATGCGCGCTCCTCGCTTCTTGTCAGCCAATTAGATAAGAAAAACCTGCCAAAGTAGCCGCTTTGAAATAAAACATATACTCCTACGAACAAGGAGAGTTTGATTCGGTGGCACAAAGAACGCTGCGGATCACCGCGTGATGCTTATGTCGGCAGTTACGTTAATTTGACGTCATGATATTGGAATAAAAACAGATTGGAATAGTTTTACGTTTTAAGGCCCCTGGTTGGCAATACATATTCGACGGTGGCATTCAGCGCGGTACACTCGGGGGTGTGCGTAGCATTGGCAACTGTTTTAACAGCTAAGCTGTTCTAGCCAACCGTAAAAAGTGGCGCCTGCTGTCGCAAAACCTCGCCCAGCTATGACGTCACTGTGCTGCCTAGCAACCACTTAGCAGTGCGGCGTGTGCTTTGCCTCCTCTCCGTGCCGTGCCGTGCACATGTTGCCTTGACATGGTGCGTTAAGGAGAGGGTAAGGAGAGCATGCGCGCGGCGCGCGCAATGCTCGGGAGAGGGAAAGAGAAAATGAGAGCCAGATAGAGAGAGAAACAAATTGTAACAGCACCAACGATGCAACGCGCAGAGCTGCTGCCGACACCGCCCACGTTGCCTAGCCGCGCATGCGATGGAGCAGTAGCGAAGACGTCACCTCGCGTTACCTAGTAACCGCCGTATTTGTCGTATTGTGTCGTATAGCAACGTAGTTTGTCGCATACTTCGGGAATTAGTGTCTCGAAAGTGACGTCATCCTCACAATTCATTTCAAGTGGATACGCTTTGGGAATTCACCGGCTAGCATTCGTAAATTGCAATACGTGCTGCAAAGTAATTAAGCTTAATTACTGAACATTTGCAGGTAATCAATTAAGCATTTTGTTTCCTCGTGCAAGTCACGTCCGCCTCTTTAAGAGTAATCCAGCAGAAGGAGTACAATCGTGCTATCTGGCACATTACAGTTTTGTTCAAATCACTTCCGCCTGCTCCGTTCACGCCCGGTATAGGTACTCTATAATGTGGTCCAAGATGGGCGCACGACACTCGTTGGTCCAACCGTCACGAGCTAGGCATGCTTAACTCATACCCACCTGGTCGATCAGCGCCGGCTCTGGAAGGGCTAGTGGGTCCAGCGCGGTGCCTGCGCCGTCGCCACAATCTGTCACATCGTCGGCAGCACGACGCGCCGCAGCCTGCATCTGGCTCACTTCGTGAAGCTCGTGCAACTCGAGGCGCTGGAAGCCCGGCCGCCTCGTCGCTGGGAGTGTGGTGCGCCTGCGGCCAGCGAACGCCTCCACGTCAGAGTCTGAGGAGCTCGAACTGCTGCCGCTGCCTTGGGAAGTGCTGGTCCCGGCGTCTCCCACATCGGCGTTCTTCGACTCGACCTGGTTTCTGGTGTGCTTGGACATCGTTGTGCGTGTGAACGCGCTCTTTAGCAAGCCCAGACTACTCTGGAAGCAGTCGACCACTTTAGCTGAGTATAACTTGGGTTTGTACATCGGCTGATGATGATGTTGATGAGAAAATGCCTCAACACTTGGCACAACCCACTGAGGGGGATAGGCCACGAACCGGGTGGTATTATGATATAAGTTAAAATAAATTAATTTATAAATACATAAGTATAAGAATGAAAATAAATGACTAATTGAAAATGAAAAATAAAGCAATAATAAAAAATTAAGTATTGTATACTAAGTTAGTCAGCCTTGCCTGAATAGGAATAGTAATATGAATTTAATAATAAATTAAATACAGCAAAGCAAATATGTAGATTTTGAATAATAATAATAATAATAATAATAATAATAATAATAATAATAATATAATTGTGGTCTTGTGACTTTACTTTTTGAATTTGCTAAATGTATAATTTATTGAAGGAAAAATAAAGCAATCACGTAAAAATGGGAAACTATTAATCAGGCAATCTCTTTGTGTCACATAGAAAATTATAAATGGCTGGGCAAACATTCCCGTTGCTCCAAGTGAGAGTAAAACTGAACTGCTTAACGGCCGTCATAGATTACGAAGTGGGATTTCTAAACATCTTTGTCGATGATTAGAAAACCACCGACAGGATAATAAAAAGTGATCGATAGATTCTGGTTCATTGCAAAGGTAGCATAATGGTGATGCCGCGATAGCGTTGCTGCACTGCGTGACATGTTCTTCTTCTACTTCTTCCTTCAACTTATGCCACGTGCCCACGAGGGGGGCAATATGAAGATGATGAAGCCTCAATTACTGGCACAAACTCACTGTGGGGGATACGCCACGAACCGGGTGGTATATTATTGAAAATTAAAATACATTAGTTAATAAATAAGTAATAGAAAAGGAAAATAAATTAATAATTGAACATCACAGATAAACCGATAATAAAAGTAATATACAGTAAAGCATGCACGTAAAAATGTGTCAGTTAAATGTGCAAACATAATATTGTTCTAAATGCAGCACACCATTATATTCTTCCTCCTATTATTCTTCCTACCCGGATTTGGACTTTCTAATCGGCCTTTGTTTCATTATTGCTGAATTATTACTTGCACTTCCTACTAGCTGATTTTCTCACTGTCATCCATAATGCCTCTGCACAATATAGTGTGACAAGAGCGCCAATATTTTGGATTATTTTCTGAAAAGGCCAAACTGCTTAATCAAAAGTACTTGCATTTCAAATGATAGAGAAATGGAAGAAAGCGAATGACGATGATAATAATAAAGAGCAAAACAAAAAGCTCACTTAAATGAAATGGCAGAATCGCTTGCCAAGTCTTCCTTAGATGACTCACTACTTTCCATATTCCCAGTTACAGTGTACTGAAGGTACGGAAAATTTTGCCTTAATATCGCTTCTGTAAAACAAGCAATATTCGCCAATTCTGATTTCTGTCATTTTTAGTTCCCCGTGCAATTCTCAATGGTATCCAGCACGACTATATGAAGTTGCATTTACAAGATTGTGATACCGGAAGGCGCAGTTCAAATTTATTTGCAGCGGGCTGGTCTGACGCTGTCACCTCTCGGCCATTTGTAATGAACCTGAGACATTACTTTTTGTTCTGTCCTGCATTCGAGCTGCTAAGAAAGATTTGTCAACGCTCTGTTTTGCCTAATTCGACTTTCAAAGCTTTCCCATTTATCATTTCTCTCGGGGCCTCGGCTCTAGGCTACACCCACAGGGTTGTATGCCGTGCAATTCTATTTCCAGTACGAATAGATTGATGCGATAACTTTGATGTCACCTTTTTTTTCTTCCAAATTCGCGTGCAAATTCTGAACTATTTCATATCGTTAGGCAATCCTGCATGATTTCATTCTGTTAGATTGTTCACCACGTTATTGCTTTGGTAAAATTAATTTTATCGTATTCTATATATGAAATGTACGGCCCGCTTTTCGACTAATCCCCAGTGGGGTAATGTGCCATGATTTTGGAATCAACATCATGAAATATGCGGCAAAAGTGGGGGACGAAGAAGTCAGTGGCTTGTCGGTTAGACATCCCCAAGCTGCTCTGAGGCTCTCTCTAATTCCGCAAACGGAGATACGTACCCCACAATACGATATTAATGTCCTGCCTGGTTACAGCCACAGATGACGGATAAAGTACTACATTTAAAATAACGTTTTTCAGGCATTACTTTCCTGGGCGAAACGCAGGAATACAAATAGCACCTTTCTATTGTTGGCGGACAGCTAGCAACCGAGGAACGATGGAAGCAAGAAATATTATTTCATATCCCCTGAAATACTTATGCTAGGTTAGGTTACGAAGATTAGAGACTCAAAAAAAGTATTCGTGTAGGGGATGTCTACGTGCCTGTGGTATTAAGAAAAACAGTCGAGCGAAGTTGCCGCTATGTCGCACGCGCGATGTAGATGACCACAAAATCTGAAATGTACGCAGTGAAATTACGTGGACATAACGAGAAGAGCCACGTATTTTGATTTCATTTATGTTGTCAAGGGTATGTGTGCGTGGGCCTTTTCTGTGGCTGATGCAATTGTGGTGCAACGGACAGTTGCTAAAATTATCAATCGGCTAATTTATGAAGCACAATTTTCGTAGAGTCAAAATATGAGGTTTCTTGCTATAAATTGAGCAGGCTCAACGATAACGCTGATGACATGTGGGGTTGTATTGCGCGAGGGCCAGTGATGGTCAAGGAATGCCAAGAAATGGCATCAAGCATTCGATATTGACTTGAAAAGTTGCCCAGCAAGTTTTTGCTTTCCATTGCCTGCCCTGAAGCGTTAGCCCCAAAAAGATGCGTCACTGTGGAAACACAGCGTCAAACAAACGGAATCATCATATGTGCAGATCTCTCTAAAGGCAGCCACTAAAGCAAATGCACATGTCGTATAAATTTATTATTCGAAAAAGTGTCGCCTTACAGCTGCACAAACGCATTAGGCAAGAAATATTACCTGATTCTGATTTAGTTCTAATGCTTTCGTGTACAAGCAGACATCACAGCACCCGACCCAGCACAGCGTACGAAAAGTTCCGGCTGACATAATCGAATATTCAGCCGCCGCTTTTAGCGGTAAGCTCTTAATATGCCTTGATGCGGTTACCGTTTTATTGTCAGCGCCATTTGGACGGCATGTCAGGCCTCTAAAGAGAATCGCCGTGTTGAAGACACAACTCGTGGCCGTGATTATTAGAGCATAAAGTTACCCGTGGTTAATATAGGATAAAGCTATCTAATTTACAACACTTTGCACTGATATGTGGCATCGAATTTTCAGGTGTTGTACGATGTATGTAGCGCACCACCTAACCAGATAAAGGCGTTTTTTTTGTGTGTGTGTGTAAATGCAGCGGCCCCATTTCTATGGAGGCGAATAGCAAAAGGTTCGTGTACCAATATTTCCATGCACCTTAAAGAGCCCCAGGTGGTCTAAATAAGTACAGAGCTCATAATATAGGCATCCCTCTTAAACCCTCGAAAATATCATTCGACAATTTAATAAAACACTGTGAATTGAGTTTTTTTTTCATGAATCAACCCTAACAATAACGCCCGTCTAAGACTTTATTAAGCCACACGTGACCACTACGACGAGCAAGCCACGAACGTGGAACAAAAAAAAGCTATTAGCGTTCATTGCAAACCTATTACACAGCATCTGGAAATAAACGCGGGAACGATGCCGCGAACTTGGGCAGCGCCCTGACGGGCTCATCGCAGCGATGGGTCGCGCCCTTGTAGAGCACGTCCATGTAGTTTTCGCTTGAGCACAGCGTGCAGCAGGACGCCACGAAAAAAAACAGACTGTATTGCGCATGCCTCGACTGTCTGGTACATATGCTGCTTTTGTGCTGCGGACGCCAAGCCTGTAGGCAGCCAGGCTGGCCAGGAAAGCCTTCAAGTCCATTTGATTTGGCGACTGCGTCAGCGGGGGGCTGGAGCGGTCGCTTGCATGCTGAGTGTCCTCCTTACGGCTTCTCCTGCTGCTGAGATGGGTAATGGTGTAGACTGTGCTCGTGGTACAGTCCCCTGAGCACTTCGTCAGCGACGAGGCGTCCGGCGCCGCCGTAGATAACGGCCGCTGGAAAGTCTGGGTGGAACAGCGGGAACACAAAGTAGTCTTCGGTGACAGTGAGCGCACCGTGAAAGCTTCATCGCTGGCTTAGAATGGTACCTGACTTGAGAACGTTCGTCATGTCTTGCTCCAGGAGGCGCCAGCGCCCGTTCATCAGCTTCGACCAGTCGACAAAGAAGCGAGCTCCGAGCTCCGTGTGTCGGGTCTGACACCACGCTCGCTAGGAAGCTCTCGTTGTTCCAGAATACAATGGCACCGGGGGCCCAGAGCTAAAGCAAGACATTCTGGTGGCTCGACACGAAATCAGCGAAGACGTTCCTTATGTCCTGAACTAGAACCTCGGCTCCACGATGCTTCGTGAACAAACTGAGCCATCCAATACCTACGTTGCTTTCAGCTAGAACGAGGCAACGACGCCTTCGCACTGACGGAGGCAGGTCGGCGAGCTCCAGCGTGATATCAGCGATACCACTGCTTGCCATCGAGCTCAGATCGTGGGCAACACGAAGGCTGGGCGTCAGTGCCTTTCGCGTATCAGACTTGAGTCCCAGAAGGTAGACGACGGAGCGAAGCCGGACAGCATTTTCCACTTGCACGCTATACCGAGGTGAGAAGCGACGTGCCCAGATGAAGTACTCATTCAAGAGTAGCCGCAGCCGACCAGCAGCAATGACGGGAGTCGCCGTGTCCGTGAGCTTGCGTATCGGCCTCCGCATAACTCTCGAGTCAATTTCTGCCATGGTGGGGCCTCGCACCTCTAACGTAAGCCGGTCCATTGCCTCGATTTTGGCTATGAGTTCATCGTCGGCCGCTTCATAAGCATCGAATAGACGCAACATGGCCCACATGTACCGCCGGTACCACAACGAGGCGCCCGTCCCTGCCGGCTGACCGGCGAATATTCGAACGGTGGCAATCCTGGCATGGAAGGCAGCGCTGTGGCCAATCTTGAGCACGGGCTTCCCGGTCCCATCGCGAAGCAGAGTCAGTTCGAAGCTCACGTGGAACCACAGACGCACGTTCCAGTTGCCCGACAGATCGAGCAGAATCTCCAAGAGATCCCAGCGAGATGTCTCTGGCCATGGGAGATGGCGCTCGCCCATGAACATTTTCAGCTCGGGCAAGCTGCTCCGTGAAAGCTCCATGCATGACTTGGCAAAGCCGGATACCTCCTTCTCGACGCTAAAGGCCGATGACACTGCGAAATACTGGTCGCTGCCGCCTTCGCAGCTCCACTCGATGTTATTGAGCGCGAGACCGTACATTGCATCTTCCGCAGCGTCCACAACGGAGAGCTGATAGTGTTGGCGCTTCGACCCATCGCAGACAAAGCAGTGGAAATTTTGGCACGGGTCGTGAGATCGAATAACGGAAAGCTCCATGGCAGCCATATACTTGTGGCATGTCATTCCGGAGCCTCCAGAAAAAAGCAGTAGATCGGCATTTTCCGTGTGGGACGTCCGAGAGCTGGCGTCGAAAACACCGAGATCCTTGACACGAATCCACAGAGTCACTCCCAGGTAAAAGTAACGGGCGACGACGCAGAAGACGGCCGTGGCCTGCAGGATGGCCTTGTACCTAAGGTTCACGCACCAGTTTGCTTGCATGACGGCTACATTGAACCCGGTGCATTCCTGCAGATGTGAAATGTAAAAGATAAATGCAATGGCTTATTGTCACGGTAGACAGACTAGAAGGCGGTATCTTGTTCATTGAAGCCGAGAAACACTGAGACAACATCTAGTACATTGCTTTAACTATATTAGCTTATTTGAGTTAGAACTTTTCAAGTGCGCCAGAAAAATTTCTCGTCAGTGAGCGCCTGGTCGGTGGGATGTTTTGGTGTAAGTAAACACTATGTTTCACCCGCCGGTGGTGGCGAATTGGGCTTTGGCGTTGCGTTGCGCTGCTACGCCCGAGCGCGCGGGATCAAATCCCGGCCACAGAGAACGCATTTCGATGGGGACGAAATGCAAAAACGGACTTGTGCAGTGCATATGGTGCACGATAAGGTAACCCAGGTGGTCAAAATCAATCTGAAGTCCCTCAGTACGTTGCGCCTCAATCACATCGTCATTTTCGGACATAGGACTTCAAGAGTAGGTCTCGGCGTTTTGGTGCCAGAACACCAACCTAAGCGCTATCGATCGCTATAAGAACACCTGCCTATATGAACGATGAACAGACTGCTAGAAGACTCAAATAGTGGTTTTGGTTACCCTACTGTTTCCGGTTACCACGCTTAACTATAAAGATGAGTTGCAATGCAAACCTACTGAGATAATTACTTTCCGTAGGTCTGTAAATTCATTGAGAAAAGCAACGCTGCAGTGGGACATTTGGCGTGCAGCTCGTTGTCGGCACCATGCGACGCGAGCGGAGTTATTTGCGCTGTAATTATGACAATTGTGATAGGTAAACACTCATGCCATGACACATCACTGCCATGTCACCATACATTTGCGTCACGCTGAATGCCATAAACATATGCTCCAGAAACAGAAGCTTCTTTTTTTGATTACGGAGCGTTTTCCGCAATATAGTACTGTGTTTTCTCTTTGGACACTACCCCTGTATATGCTACGGAGTCATATACAGGAATACTTTTGTGAAAACATATCGCGCCAACTGATGCACAACTTTTCTATAGCTGAATCGAAGCGTATAGCCATATGTAAGCGTAGTTGAAACTTGTAAAACTTATGGAGACACGGTATAAAGAAAAAAAATTACGATTTAGCCTTTGTATGTAATCAAAACATACTGCAGTATATCGCCAGGTACTTCTCTTTATCATACTGTCACTATCGCAATATATTCGCCATGGGCAAGCCGACTCGACCCGATCCGCTTGTGTTTACGTTGATCCCGGCCACCAGATTTCTACCCCACTCAGCACCACCACGCAGTTAAAGTGGTCATAGACACGCACCAGCTCTCACCGGTAACGCAGCGCTCACCTGTGCTGTCGGAGCTACCTTCGGCATCGCGAAGGCCGACGTGGCCGAAGAATAGAGAGCGGTGTCTGCGCCGTCGCCGCGGCTGGTTACATCTGTCGCCGGGCGCGCTGCCGCCTGCATCTGTCGCACCCGATGAAACTCGTGTAGCTCCAGGCGCTCGAAGCCCGGTATACTCGTCGGTCCTGCGACGCGCCTGCAACCGGCGATGGCGTGGTGCTCCGAATCTGAGGGGCTCGAGCTGCTGCTGCTGCTCCTGCTGCAAGAAGCGCTTGCCCCGGCGTCGGCCATCGTGACGTTCTTGAACTCGACCCTGTCTGTGACCCGCCTCAACACTGTCCTGCGTGTAAACGAGGGCCCTGACTGTGAGCAAGAGTAATTTAGTCCCGCTAGCCTCCAGCTGGTTTTCCTCTGACAGTCAGCTCGTGCTGCCGCCGCTGCCAATGCTGAGCGGTTGGTGAAAGGCACATACCCACGATGGAGATTGGCTTCGTCGTGAGGTCAAAAAGACGACAAAGAAGTAAATCAACGAATACATACCGAGAATCTATATTCAATGACAAGAAATTACGAAATAACTACAACGTCAGGTTTTCTTCACTGCTGACAAAAAATATGGTGCTTTTTTATGTCTTAATGAACGCGCATAGCCCCGATACATACTGCACTGCGTCTGCAGCCACATGGGCCAGCAGAAAACTATAATAAACTTGGAAAATTATCTACGACGGCAACGTGAGCTAAAGTCGGTTCTAGGAGTAAATTGAAGAAGTGATAATGCGTTATTTTTCCCTTGCCGCTGTGTCGCCTCTATGTGCAATTCAAAAGAAGCTCGTATATATATATATATATATATATATATATATATATATATATATATATATATATATATATATATATATACTACCGCAACTCAACAACGTGACTAAACAGGACGTGTACCCGCTGCCGCGTATCGACGACTCGTTAGATAGACTACGGCGTGCCCACTATTTTTCTTCTCTCGATTTAAAAAGCGGGTACTGGCAAATCGAGGTAGACGAACGCGACCGCGAGAAAACAGCCTTTGTGGCTCCAGATGGGCTCTTTGAATTTCGAGTGCTTCCTTTTGGCTTGTGTTCAGCCCCGGCTACTTTCCAGCGAATGATGGACACTGTCCTTGCCGGACTGAAGTGGCAGGCCTGTCTTGTGTACCTGGATGATGTGGTCATCTTCTCTGAAACGTTCGAGCAGCATCTTCACCGCCTACGGAGTGTGCTAGAAGCCATCCGATCGGCAGACCTCACACTTAAGCCCGAAAAGTGCCACTTTGGTTACGAAGAGCTCAAGTTCCTCGGGCATGTAGTAAGCGCCAAAGGGGTCCGACCCGATCCAGACAAGCTTGCCGCTGTGGCCGCGTTTCCAGCTCCTGCCGATAAGAAGGCCGTCCGGCGCTTCCTGGGTTTGTGCGCCTACTATCGCCGGTTTATTAAAGGCTTTTCGCAGATAGCGGAACCCCTGACACGCCTTACAAGAGACGATACGCCATTTGTGTGGCATAATGAGCAACAGGCGGCTTTTGCTGAATTACGACAGCGCCTTCAGTCAGCACCCGTTCTTGCACATTTTGACGATGATGCTGATACTGAGGTGCATAACGACGCCAGTAGCGTTGGCCTTGGCGCAGTGCTCGTCCAGCTTCAAGATGGAGTGGAAAGAGTTATAGCGTATGCCAGCCGCTCCCTGTCCCGTGCCGAGGCGAATTATTCGACTACGGAGAAAGAGTGCCTTAAGGTCGTGTGGGCGATCATCAAGTTTCGCCCCTATCTCTATGGTCGTCCCTTCAAAGTTGTGACGGACCACCATGCCCTCTGTTGGTTGGCAAGCATGCGTGACCCTTGAGGACGACTGGCACGGTGGAGCTTGCGGCTAGAGGAATTTGACATCACAATCGTTTATAAGTCCGGCCGTAAGCATGAAGACGCTGACACGCTGTCCCGCGCACCCATTGATCCTGCCAGTCAGGAAACAGAGGATGATGACGGCTTCCTGGGCGCCATTAGTTCGTCGGACTTGAGCAGACGGCAGCGTGACGACGCTGAGATTCGACCGATCATCGATCATTTAGAGGGTCGCGACGCAACCATACCACGCCATCTGTCCCGCTCGCTGACGTCCTTCTGTCTGCGAGATAACGTGCTTTATAAGAAGAATGCTCGTTCGACCAGCCGTGCTTACCTCCTGGTGGTTCCAAGGGACATGCGCGACGACATCCTCTTCGCTTGCCATGATGAACCAACATCTGGTCATTTAGGCTTTTCACGAACACTCGCTAGAGTAAGCGAAATGTACTATTGGCCCGGGCTTTCGGCAAGCGTCAAACAGTACGTTAAGGGCTGTCGTGAATGCCAGCGCCGCAAGACACCATCCGTTAAACCGGCTGGCTTACTTCAGCCAATTGAAGCACCTCACACGCCTTTCGACCAAGTCGGCATGGACATTCTCGGACCGTTTCCTCTTTCTGCCGACGGCAACAAATGGGTGATCGTGGCGACTGATTATTTAACACGCTATGTTGAGACGCAGGCGATCCCACGAGCCACGGCCTCAGAGGTAGCACAATTCTTCATGCGCCACATCGTCTTGCGTCACGGTGCTCCCTCCACTGTAATAACTGACAGAGGGACAGCATTCACAGCGCAGCTTATGGACGAGGTTGTTGAATTGAGCAACACCAGGCATCGCAAGACGACCGCGTACCATCCGCAGACCAACGGACTTACCGAGCGACTGAATAAGACGGTCACAGACATGCTCGCAATGTACATCGACGTTCAACACAAAAACATGGGATCGGATCTTGCCTTACGTGACCTTCGCGTATAACACCGCCGTGCAACAGACGACGCGCTTCACGCCCTTTCGCCTTCTCTACGGTCGCGAAGTCCAGACGATGCTGGACGCTATGCTGCCGTGTCAAGACGCTGATCTATCGACAACTGACGCCGAGGAACTTGCAGAGCGTGCTGAAGAAGCTCGGCAGCTCGCGCGGCTGCATATCGGCCAGCAGCAGCAGGCAGATGCACGACCCTACAACATCCGCCCCAGGGACGTGTCCTACAACCCCGGGGACCAAGTTTGGGTGTGGACTCCCGTTCGCCGTCGTGGCCTCTGTGAAAAGCTGCTGAGCCGGTATTTCGGTCCGTATAAGGTGATCCGCCGGGTCAGTGACGTAAACTACGAAGTAGTTCCGGACACATCATCGCAGACACGGAGTAGGACACAAAGACAACCGAGCTCAGACATAGTTCATGTTGTGCGCATGAAGCCGTACATTGCGCGTCCGTAACTTTCTTTTTTGTTTTCGTTTTTTTTTCTCTCATTCGCTTCTTTGTTTCTATTTTTCATTTATCTTTGGGAGATTGCTTCTTCGTTCATTGACTGTGCCGGCGTGACGGCTACTTTTTGTTGTGTACTTTCGCTTTGCCTGCCTTCTTCTTCTTTGTCTTCTTCGCCTATTTTTTAGCATCGAGGCGATGCTTTTGTTCGAAAGGGGGGATAATGCCACCTGTAGGTAGTGGGTCGAGGGCAAGAGTGGGTCGAGCCCAAGAGAAGAAAGAAGACCGCGCGCCCCTTCTGGGCTCGAGCCAGCCCCGACGGTCGCGTCTTCCGAGAGTCAGCTGCTCTACGGGTTATTAAACCTTCAGGACTACTTCTCGAGGCTCGTGACAATATATATATATATATATATATATATATTTAATCCCCACAGCTGGCTATATATACAATATATATATATATATATATATATATATTTAATCCCCACAGCTGGCTATATATACAATAGATATATATATATATATTGTCACGAGCCTCGAGAAGTAGTCCTGAAGGTTTAATAACCCGTAGAGCAGCTGACTCTCGGAAGACGCGACCGTCGGGGCTGGCTCGAGCCCAGAAGGGGCGCGCGGTCTTCTTTCTTCTCTTGGGCTCGACCCACTCTTGCCCTCGACCCACTACCTACAGGTGGCATTATCCTCCCTTTCGAACAAAAGCATATATATATATATATATATATATATATATATATTGCGTATGTTATATGTTAGTACTATCTTACAAAATTGTTGCCTGGAACTTGCCGACAGAAGTTGCGACTGATGCCTAGCATTCATCAGCATTACTAACAACAGAAACATAGACATATACATGTTAAAACGTACATACAAGAGGAGGTTCCAGGGTCGAAGACCAATGAGAGATCTCCTAAACAACAGATAATTGGGACAAAAAGTAAAAGAAACAAGAGCATTGCAGTATTGAGGCCATGTGCGAAACTGCAATTTACGGATAAACTGTAATATATATATATATATATATATATATATATATATATGTCATTTTTTAAGAAAAAATGAGCATGAGAGGAGAAAGAAAAGGAAAACGTGTGGCACGATGGTATGGTAAGATAAGGCATACCATACCATACCATCGTCATGCTATCCCTGTTCCCTACTGGTACTTTTCCATGTTACTCCTTGTCATAGTACTCTTGTGCAATATATGGCAGTAGTTCAAGCCCTGCGAAAACTAATACATCACCACATTTTGCCGTGGTCATCACTCATTCAATGTCTGTGTGCTCCTGGCTGACTGCTTCCCGTGACTCCCGCTTCCAAGCAGTCCAATCATTAGCACCTTCAAATTTGCATTTTCTCCATTAGTTTGGGTGTCTGGTCACGAGGGAAGACGCATGTGGTGACTATATACCCTTAAATGAGTTCTTTTCAAGCGAAGATCATTATAAGGCACAGATTTCGTTCCACTGCAAGACAAACGGCTCTCCCAGCAATTTTAACTACCCCTGCCTTGCGGCAGCCAATCGTGTGTGATTCCTCAAAATTTCCGAATTTCATGACATCACCTAATTCTCTGCCGTCCTCGACTGCGATTTCCCTCCCTTGGCAGACCCATTCCGTAACTCGAATACGCCCCCAGTTATCTATCTCTCCTGTACGCCGTACGTGGCCTATCCGATCTATTTATTCCTCATCATGCCAACTAGAATGTCGGCTACCTTCATTTCCTCTTTAATCCCCACAGCTGGCTTAGCTGCCTGTTAACGTTACGGCCTGACATACAAATAATTTATTTTTGTAAATGCACAATGCAATTACTGCGAATCAGAGCCCTTACACTACTGTGAAGATGGAAGCCAGCGAAACTGTGAATATGGTGGGTCTGCTGTAGTGAATACTACCCCCCACGATGAGAATGGGCGTATCGTCGATGGGCATCACCGAAACGAACATGTCTATCATGGACGTTCCGGTTGAGAAACTCTCGTTGAAACCTACCGTAACACCGGGGAAGTTGACGCTAGCGTTGTCGAGGCGTGCACCACCGTTGCCGGGTTTGCAGTGCAAAACGACG